>NC_060183.1:66622451-66777451 GCF_021184085.1 Oncorhynchus gorbuscha | reverse complement strand
ATCCCGTCAGTACAGGATGCCTGGTTATTTTTTTAAAGTGCCTTCCTCACCATCTTAAATAAACATGCCCCATTCAAGAAATGTAGAACTAGGAACAGGTATGGCCCCTGGTTCTCTCCAGACCTGACTGCCCTTAACCAACACAAAAACATCCTATGTCGTTCTGCATTAGCATCGAACAGCCCCCATGATATGCACCCTCTCAGGGAAGCTAGAAACCAATAACACAGGCAGTTAGAAAAGCCAAGGCTAGCTTTTTCAAGCAGAAATTTGCTTCCTGCAACACTAACTCAAAAAAGTTCTGGGACACTGTAAAGTCCATGGAGAATAAGAACACCTCCTCCCAGCTGCCCACTGCACTGAGGATAGGAAACACTGTCACTACCGATAAATCCACTATAATTGAGAATTTCAATGAGCATTTTTCTACGGCTGGCCGTGCTTTCCACCTGGCTACCCCTACCAACAGCACTGCACCCCCCACAGCAACTCGCCCAAGTCTTCCCCATTTCTCCTTCTCCCAAATCGAGTCAGCTGATGTTCTGAAAGAGCTGCAAAATCTGGACCCCTACAAATGTATTTATTTGTATGTATTTCACCTTTATTTAACCTTTATTTAACCAGGTAGGTTAGTTGAGAACAAGTTCTCATTTGCAACTGCGATAAAGCGTAGCAATTCGACACATATAACAACACAGAGTTACACATGGAATAAACAAAACACAGTCAATAATACAGTAGAACAAAAGAAAACAAAAAGTCGATATACAGTGAGTGCAAATGAGGTAAGTTAAGGAAACAAATAGGCCATGGTGGAGAAGTAATTACAATATAGCAATTAAACAGTGGAACGGTAGATCGGCAGAAGATGAATGTGCAGGTAGAGATACTGGGGTGCAAAGGAGCAAAATAAATAAATACCAGTATGGGGATGAGGTAGGTAGATAGATGGGCTGTTTACAGATGGGCTATGTACAGGTGCAGTGATCTGTAAGCTGCTCTGACAGCTGGTGCTTAAAGCTAGTGAGGGAGATGTGAGTCTCCAGCTTCAGAGATTTTTGCAATTCGTTCCAGTCATGGGCAGCAGAACACTGGAAGGAAAGACGACCAAAGGAGGAATTGGCTTTGGGTGTGACCAGTGAGATATACCTGCTGGAGCACGTGCTACGAGTGGGTGCTGCTATGGTGATCAGTGAGCTGAGATAAGGCGGGGCTTTACCTAGCAGAGCCTTGTAGATAACCTGTAGCCAGTGGGTTTGGCGACGAGTATGAAGCGAGGGCCAACCAGAGCGTACGTTTTGGTGACAAAACGGAAAAGTAACTTTTACAGGGTCGATGTTTTGGAATGTAGTCAACATTGTTTGTTTCATGCTCCTCCCACCATGGCGATTTAACGCTGGTTCGGTACTAGAAGTTTTGTTAAGTTCTACACTTCTGTCAAAATGTGTCTGTCTTCTGTCAAGTCTGTCTATCAGAGCAGCCCCTTTATAACTCAAAGTGCCTGCTCTACTTCCTCATTCATTGCTAGAGCTGTCTGGACTGCATTGTTAGCTCCCCACTCATGCTGCACAGACGTTAACACACTTGAATAATGCAACATGGCATGCATGACTATTTGCAAAACAATATTCATACATTCTAAACCACATTTACAATGCAAGACAATAACAGTAGCTTCCAGCTTTGATTGTAGGCTACCAAAAACAAATCAACTTCTTCAACACCCTCTCCACACCTGTGGTAAATTCAATTGATTGGACATGATTTGGAAAGGCACACACCTGTCTATGGAAGAAGTTTGAAAGCCTCTTCCTAGAACTGGCCGCCCAGCCACTGAGCAGTCGGGGAAGAAGGGTCTTGGTCAGGGAGGTGACCAAGAACCCAATGGTCACTGACAGAGTTCCTCTGTGGAGATGGGAGAACCTTCTAGAAGAACAACCATCTCTGTAGCACTCCACCAAATCGGGCCTTTATGGTAGAGTGGCCAGACAGAAGCCACTCCTCAGTAAAAGGCACATTACAGCCTGCTTGGAGTTTGCCAAAAGGCACCTAAAGACTCTGACCATGTGAAACAAGATTCTCTGGTCTGATGAAACCAAGATTCAACTCTTTGGCCTGAATGCCAAGCGGCACGTCTGGAGGAAAGTAGACACCTCCTATCACCTGGCCAATACCATCCCTACGATGAAGCATGGATGGCAGCATCATGCTGTGGGAATGTTTTTCAGCAGTAAGGACTGGGATACTAGTCGAGGGAAAGATAAACGGAGCAAAGTACAGAGAGATCCTTAATGAAAACCTGCTCCAGAGCGCTCAGGACCTCAGACTGGTGCGAAGGTTCACCTTCCAACAGGACAACAACACTAAGCACACAGCCAAGACAATGCAGGGGTGGCTTTGGGACAAGTCTCTGAATGTCCTTGAGTGGCCCAGCCAGAGCCCGGACTTCAACCCGATCGAACATCTCTGGAGAGACCTGAAAATAGCTGGGCATCGAAGCTCCCCATCCAACCTAACAGTGCTTGAGAGGATCTGCAGAGAAGAATGGGAGAAACTCCTAAATACAGGTGTGCCAAGCTTGTAACTTCATACCCAAGAAGGCTGTAATTCCTGCCAAAGCTGCTTCAACAAAGTACTGAGTAAAGGCTCTGAATAGTTATGTAAATGTAGGTGGCGGACGTGGCAGATGGCATGGCAATGAGTGCGGTTGGCTGTCGACGCAGCTACATTTTAGGAGGCCCCCCATCTTGGCACTGTAGAGAAAGTTTTACATTTTAAAGCAATTTCCTACAATTCTACAAATTTCTCCATGGGGCAGAGAGAAAATTTTGCAGTTTTAAAGCAAATTTTCTGCAATTCTACATATTCTGTTATGGATAATGCTGTGTTTGTTTGCTCAAACATAACAAAATGAATTCTGCTAAATCCATGTTTTTTACTTTATTTTTAATGTTAAATTCTCCCTGACCTGTCTAGCTTTTATTTTGGTGATTGTTAGTTCTCTAAGATTATATTATAAAAAAATATAGATCCATTCTCTTTTTTACATACTTTATATCTGTTTTAGTCATTTAAGTTTATACTTCATGCATTTTTCCATCCCAAAAATGTAGAAAACATGTTATCATAATATATTAATCGATTACAATGGCAGAAAAACCCTGACTTCTGCAAATGTTTTATTGTCCGAGTGAGGTAAATGCTGTAAATTACGAAGGCTCAATGTATTTTGAAAGACATTGAAGATTATAATAAATACCGTTTTGATGTCATACAAGGAAGCCAAAGACCCATTAGTCCAAATGTGCACTTCACATTTCCATATCATAAAACTAAATGTAATAGTGTCAACGTTTACGATAAATTCCGTTGAATGTACAGTTAGAATATAACATGGCTATATACCCTGAAAAGAAAAAGCCAATTTGTTGTATTGAAGAAAATGTGACACAGACCACGCATCTGAATGCACTCATGACTCTATTCTATGTACACCAAAATTACCATCCGTCTCTCTGAAATGCCTTGTGAAAGCCTAACAATAAGATTGTATTCAATAATTTAGCTAGTCATGTTGGCAATAGAACAAGCTTTCAAATTATGCCCTCCTGACCCAGATTGTGATATATAATGGCCAGTTTTTGGATTGCGTAAACAGAAGTAAATTGTGTAAAGGCAGACATGCAGGACTGTGTTCCAAACAAAACTGCATGTGCTTGCTCTAGTTCTTCAACAGCACAGCTAGGAAAGCAACAAAAAATAAATGAAAAAACATGTATAGTTGAAAAATCTGAGTCAAACTTCCTGGTTAAATAAAAGGTTAAATAAATAATTAAATAAAGGAACTGTGTACACTTTGGAGAGATGTGTCATTTGGAAACACCAGTTAGACCTCGCACTCAAACACGTGTAAGTTTGTCTTATTATGCCCTACCCCACATTTCCAACAATCTTATCATGTTACTGAATGCATTCAGATATTTTCAGATTACGTTGTCAGCAAATGTGGCGAAAAGTACAGTAAATGATAATGCACATAAAATCAGCAGTGTAATGTTTGGATTCAGTCTTGTGTTAGGTGAACTGTTGTGTCCTCACCTTTAGTCAAATACTTTTTCCATAATATCCAAACTGTTCCCTTTAAATTCCTACCATGGTTATGCATATGCTTTCATTTCACATTTGAGTCATTTAGAGGAGCAATTAGGTTTAAGTACCTTGCTCAAGGCATATTTATTCCGTAAGAAACATATCAATTTAGACTTATCCATAAAAGCCCATTCACACGAGTCTAAGGAGCGAAAAGAGACAGCGCACACTTCTATGCAAAGGTTGTTGATCAGTGCAGTAAACTGTTCTCCTAGCAGCTGCCAATAAAATAAGTCCTAAATGGAAGGGATTGTTTGTAATCTGTTGACCAATGAAATCAGCTAAAACAAGATCAATAACTCAATGCATGCACACACTCCTATTGAATAATACACATTCACGTGTATTGTGAATAGACCTAGGCAACATTTTGATTTACCCAGTTTATCAATAGAGATTTACAGTTCAAATAAATGATTGCCATTGTCGTTTTTGTAGTTAGATTGGTAAAAAGTCAAATTGACTGTGATTGCATTAATGAATCACACACGGCTGTCTCTAAAAGCACATAATGTTTAAATGTAATGATATTGAACTCAAGATGCCCAACGATTGAACAGAGCAGTAGCTGAGTTTCTGTCTTTGGATCAAGTGCCATTGTGTGACTTAGGCTAATATGCCTTCTTTTATTTGGTGGTATCGAGTATCGTGATGGTATCGAGTATTGTGATACTAAACATGGTTTCGGTATTGAAGTCAAAGTTCTGGTATCGTGACAACACACGCGCCGAAATACAAAGAACATCAACCGAGACATATTGTAGGCACCGATGCATGTGGTCACTCACACCCAAACAGAAGAAAAACAGCTGCCAACGAAACATGACGCAATACAAAGCACATATGTCGGCGACAGGTGCCGCACACACACCAACCCAATACAGCACGACAGACACACACCACAAACACTCACAGTTTGAGAACGGCCGAGCGCTTGCCCAGCATCATCTTGACAAAGTCTCTGTAGTTGATGCTGTCGCTGATGCCTTCGGTCACCTCAGAGATCATCTTCTTCATCTCCAGGTGGGTCTTAGGAACACCCAGCTTCTCCATCATCCTCTTCAGACCCATCATATCTGGAGGAAAACACAGGAGAATGGTTAACACACAAATGAGAATGACACACACAACACCTGGCAAACACACATACGCAAGCAGCCAAATGTGCTTGCCTGACACCTGTTTTCAAGGCCAGTAGGTCAACTACAGTATCACCTTTCTAGTGGGATACAATCATGACTAATAAACCCCTTAAAGACATCTAGTTCATCCAATACAGACAACACACTGAGGTATTAACCAATGTTCCCTCAGATTTTTTCCCGGCACTGAGCAAATTTCAGGTCTGCTGAGCGCAAACTTGAACGTCGTAGAAATTCTGTGCAACATCCAGTGCACATATACTGTGAACACTGAGGTTGTACCACTTTAAGCTACAATTTTAACAGTGGCCAAGTAGGCTACTTTATCATAATGTAGGCCTACCAGAGTGGCCTACCATAAAAAACTATGGAGAAAATGCATCCAATAACATTTTAACATAGAAATAGCTGTTCTGGCATTCAGCCTACAGTAGCAGCCAATGTGTGGTGTTCAATGTAGGCCAACATTCCATGAGACATTTGAAAAAAAAACATACATGACATTAATACATTTATCCACTTGTCCTTCAGACAAGGAGGTGACTAAAAATGTGTTGTTTGAAACCACTTTACAAAATGAAAAGCATTCTTATTCCCCTACCATTATTAGAAAATCAGACAAAGTATGCTACCCTCTGCCTATTGGCTACTTATTAAAGCTAGTCTCAAAATACAAAACCTCCCTTTAAGACAAAAAAAAGAAGCTCTTTACCGGACTGGCTATTCAAAGATGCCTAGAAATGCACACGTTTAGTGCTCTTGTAGGAAGAAATCACTCTCCTATTGCTGACTATAAATGATTTAACTGGCTAATAACTCACTACCTAGCAAAGGATATGAACAACATGTGCATGTGTGGCTACATGCAGCTCTCGCTTTGATCTCAAAACAAGCACATTTATTTACGACCGCTCATGCTGTAAACCGTCCAGTTCAAAGTAAATGGCCTGGATACAGATATGGCAATGGTCTATTTACATATAGGCCTACTGTAGCTCATTGTTTATGCCCCACCAGTCTGTGTAGAGTACGGGCTGAGTATTACGTGTCAATGCAATAGAATCCTACTCCAATGCGTTCTGCCTACAACAAAATCTCTTACATTGTTTGTTTTGGTAAGTTGCATTGAAAGTGGCTAATGTTGATTTGATTACAATTGCCAGAGTAAAGGGAAACGTTGATAGTGTTAACAGGGAAAACTATAGAAGTGGTCGCTGTCAAGATCACGGAGTCAAAACACAAGCAGAGACTTACCGCTCAGATACATGACAAAAAACCCTGTAAAATTATGTAACATTAATCAATTAAAAACAGTACTGTAGCAATGACGTTTGTGCAGTAAGCCCAATACATTATCACTGCATATTGGCTGTGCTTGAATTGCCCTGCCGATGCATCGCTGTTCGGGACATTTTCTTAAATTATATTTCAAAATTTGAGGAAGGCTATATGATCACACTGGTAATAGATCTGTTGTTGAATTATTTGTGAGGCACAGCTGAGTGAGCATACATTTAAATAATTCGCTTTTTATTTTACTAGGCAGATGGTGCCTGCATCTGATGGTCAGTCTCAGCGGAGGGAGAGAGCAGTAGACTAAGGGTCCGCTTCAACATCCCTCCTCTCTCCCTTTCATCCACTGACACTGACCAAAGAGGGACACCGTCTTCCAGCTGATAGGGAAAATAGAGTCGTACCGCATTATTTATGCACAAATTCATGTTGTTAATCCTATGAACAGAGAAAGTGAAATATATCACGATATTAAAAAAGACCCAAGCTGCTAACACAGGCCTATAAATACACTTTCCTACTCATTTCTTACTGCTGCACTGCATGTTGTAGCGCTGTGTGGAAATAGGAAGAAGGCACATTTTATGGCTTATAAAAGTACAAAATACAAAGTTCACAGTGCGGAGTAAGAACTTAAAGGCTAACGCACTCATAAAAACAGATGCCCTTCGCTGTATCTGTTGACGGTCTCTCTAGTAATGGTTTTAAAACATTTTTGAAATCTCAAAGTATCAACTTTGCTGTAGCTTTATTTATTTATTTTGAACCTTTTTCGTGATATCCAATTGTGAATCTTGTCTCATCGCTGCAACAACCCAACGGGCTCAGGAGAGGCGAAGGTTGAGCCATGTGTCCTCCAAAACATGATCCGCCAAACCTTGCTACTTAACACCTGTCGCTCGAGTGCGATGAGCCTAGTAAAGCCCCCCCCGGTCAAACTCTTCCCCTAACCCAGACGACACTGGGTCAATTATGCGCCGCCCTATGGGACTCACAGTCACGGCTGGTTGTGACACAGTCTGGGATCAAACCTGGGTCTGTAGTGATGCCTCAACGACTCTCAGACCGTGTCGCAACTCTCGAGGCCTGCTGTAGCTTTATTTCATGCCTGCTACGTTACTGCACAGTGTTCTGAGCCATCCGATTGGCCAGCAGTAGGCCTATATTGAACTTGATTTGCTCTCTAGGCACACCGGAAAGCAGTGTTTGTACCCTCACACACATGAAATGTATTTCCCTACCCGGCGCGCAGGGCAGGTGAAATCAGGTGCATCTACTGCCAACAACCCGAAACTAAAAAATACAAAATTAGAACAAGGCTTTATAATTGGGTTTTTTACAGAAATATTTGGCGATTGACTAAGAACGCCGACTAAGAACGCTGATTTGATCGACGAGTCAATCAAATCAAATTGTATTGTTCACATACACATGGTTAGCAGATGTTAATGGGAGTGTAGTGAAATTATTATGCTTCTAGTTCCGACATTGCAGTAATATCTAACAAATTCACAACGACTACCTTATACACACAATTTAAAGGGATGGAATCAGAATATGTACATATAAACATATGGATGCACGATGGCCATGCGGCTTAGGCAAGATGCAATAGATGGTATAAAATACTCGTATATACATATGAGATGAGTAATATAGGATATGTAAACATTATTAAAGTGGCATAATTTAAAGTGACTAGTGATACCTTTATTATTTTACATTATTATTATTACATTATTATTATTATATTATTTTACATTATATTACCATTTGTAAGTCGCTCTGGATAAGAGCGTCTGCTAAATGACTTAAATGTAAATGTATTAAATCAATTCATTAAAAGTAGCCAGTGATTGTAGTCTGTATGTTGGCAGCAGTCTCTCTATGTTATTAATGGCTGTTTAACAGTCTGACAGCCTCGGTGACCACTACTCTAGAAAGTTGAGTGGAGTTCAATCTCATGGGGCAGCAGGGTAGCCTAGTTAGAGCATTGTACTAGTAACCGAAAGGTTGCAAGTTCATATCCCCCAGCTGACAAGGTACACATCTGTCCTAGGCCATCATTGAAAATAAGAATTTGTTCTTAACTGACTTGCCGAGTTACATAAAGGTAAAATAAAAAAATGTTTCTCTCTGTGGACTGATATTTCTGTACTGTAGTCCAGGAGAAGCGGGCAGTCTCTGGGCTACTGCGCACAGCTTAGAGGGAACATTCGTCTTAACTACTGCTCAGTAATATCTCACACACAGGTCAATTATCCTTATTATGACTGAAGTTGTGCAGTTGTGTATCACTGCTGAGCTGGTTCCACTACTTACCAATCTCTCCCTGGTCGTTCAGGTCAAACTCTGCATATTTGTCTGCAAAACAAACACACAGCAGACTAAATAAGGAGTGTGGTGAACCAACCCCCCTCATAGCCTCCAGAGACACAAACAGAAAACGCACACCACAACATTCTCAAACACACCATATATACAGTAACACAAAGTATTCAGACCCTTTCACATTAGCACCTTATTCTAGAAAATGTATTAAATATATTATTTTCATCAATTTTCACACAATACCCCACATGACAAAGCAGAAACATATAATACATTTAAAAAATGATGAGAAAGTGCATGCAAGCCTCAATTAGCTAGCTAGCTTAAAGGGATGCTAAGGGGATTGGCAGTGAGGCCCTTTATCTAGTTCCCCAGAGTAAGATGAACTTGTAGATAAAAAATGTGTCTCTGCGTGCAGTTTGAAGGAAGTTGCTAAATATTGCTAGCGTAATTGCTAACTAGCATTAGCGCAATGACTGGAAGTCCATGGGTACATGCTAGCAGATACCCATTGACTTCCAGTCATTGCTCTGACACTAGTTAGCATTGGCTAGCAAAACAACCTCTAACTTCATTCATACTGGACAGAGATATACAAATGGTATCCAATAGTTAATCTGACTCTGGGGAAGTAGACAAAGGTCCTCATTGCCATAATTCTGAAGTATCCCGGTTCAATCCAGTCAAGACAGGTACTACACAATCATATTGGATGATAAATAACCCGAGGTATGGCAGCGATTAGTCTACTATAGCGGGAGTCAGCTTGGTTGGTTGCCGTCTCTCCCTCCCTCCTCCGTGTCACTCACAGTAGCCTACAGACAGCACGACCCCTGCTAGAGGGTCACCGCTCTACCTCCTTTCCCTCGCGCTTTATCAGCTCTGGTTAATAAAGTAGCTTAAAAATGGACTTCTCTGCTGCTTCTCACCCAGGTCGGAAGGGGTTTGCATCTGACCAGGTCTACACAGAATGGGTCGAGTTGTCCTCGGGTCTGTTCGGAACTGATCATTCATACACACACACACACACATACAGTACATACATAAATAATCAGGTCCAGATGGGAAAGCTCCAAGTCTATTTTGGAACGGGTCCAAATTCTGGGGATGTGAAGGCCTCTAGGTGAAAAGCCCTGGAGGGCGGCTGTTTCTGAGATACTGGATCTGGTGCGCCTGGCACCGACAATCCTACCACGCTCAAAGTCGATTTTGTCCATTCTAACGTTCAATCGAACAGTAACTGAATACCTTGATGCCCGTCTGCCTGCTTTATAAAGCAAGCCACGACCAAGTGACTCACTGTCTGTAGGAGCGATCCATTTTTGGAAACAGGCTGGTGTACCTAATAAACTGTCTGGTGAGTGTAGGTCAGATCCTTCATAATGTAGCCTGATAATTTATCAGTAAGTAGTAGTGGGACAATGCTGACCCTGTACGTAACTTCTGAGGAGAGGGCCCCTCCAGTTCTAGCCTCCCACCTAAACACTGCTGCGAGTGGGCCTCGTCCTAAAGCCCTCTGTAAATCATCCATCCACACACTGATAGTCTCAACTAAACAAGTATATTCTTCTTCTTCTCCTACATTCCTCAATGTTCTCATGTTCCAAAAGGTGAGTGAAGTAGCTTATCCTCTCTGAGGACTTCCCGCTCCCCCTATTCACCTTTTCGGGCTTGGCTGTGTGCTTAAGGGCAAGAACTGACAATCATACATTGTCTCGCTTTCTTCCCCACCCCTTTCTCACCTCTTTCCCTCCCTTTCTTCTCTCCATGGTCAGGAGTTTGTTCTGACAGATATATGTGTGAAAGAGACATCAACCCCTGGAGTGGGGTAGCGGTTGGTTTGAAGCCTCAGCTGAGACAGAAGGATGCTACATGGAAAGCCTCCTGTCATTTTTATTTTTTAAATTATGTATTGTGCTCTTGACTGCTGCCTTGCTCTTTGTTCATTCTATCAAAAAACAACAATACCTCCAAACAATTGCTGTAACAGCTTTTGAAAGCTCTATATTATTCCTGTGTTATTAATCACATCTCAGAGGCTGAGAGAGAGCTCTGATCTAGAAGCATAAGATCTAAACTGAGACAGGAAACAAGCTTTGAAGCACAGCGGCAATCAGCAGGGAGGAGGAACCGAGGGGGCAAAGGTGAGGAAGTCAGGGGTCAGTCAGATACCATAGAAACTAGAACGAGATTGTAGCATGGAGAGAGCCATCCTCTCAGGATCTCCCTGGGACCCTGCATGTTTATAGACCATTTCCTGCATGGTGGAGTATGAGAAAGACATACAGCATTGGGGCTCTATCTAGGTCTGGTCTCCCATGTTTATAATCTTAGGACTTAACACACACACACACACACACACACACACACACACACACACACACACACACACACACACACACACACACACACACACACACACACACACACACACACACACACACACACACACACACACACACTACACTGACTAGCAACTCTCATACCTGTCCCTTGAACGATGACACACGCACGCCAACAGAGTTCATGTAGACCGTAATATGGCAGTAATCTGGGAGTCTTTGAGGTAAGCCCCGGTCTCAATGCTGTGGTATGATAGTTAATCTGGTCCTGTTATTCTACTCCCTATAACCACATGTTCCCCAGAGCCCTGGATAAAACAACAACAACCAGAGGAGTGGAGCAGCTACATTCCTGCTGCCTGGACTGCTGGGGACAGGTCGGGCCTCACAACCCACTTAGAAATCAGTACAGAACACACACACACACAAAAAACAGACACAAAAGACAAAGATCAGCAATAACCGACTACATTATCATGCTGTTAGTTTGCCTGTCCAAGTACAGCTGGCACCATGCAATAACACACGTAATGACACTTAAACAGTAATGAGATGGCAGCACAAACAAACACATTGACATATGGTACACACCCCCACAGGCAACTCACTCCCACTCCTCTGTGATTAAGAGCTAAAATAGGACAGTGATACATCAGATATTCCAGGTCGGGTAGGTCTTTCCTGGTAGAATTCCTTACTTTTAAAAGAATCCAGTTTTTCCAGGAGGTCCTCCTCATCCCGGTATTTCTGGTCTTCCATGTATTCCTAAGGAGAGAAGAAGAAGGGAGAAATAAATCTTAGATCCTTGCTGAGTATCAGGTCTAACATGGCATCAGATTCACAAAATGTTACCATCATGGTTACCTCCCAATTATCTCTTCTGCCCAAAGTGCACTTTCTTTCACTGGCTTATAAGGAAAAGACTGGGATAAAAAATATGGTGGAAACTCCAAATATTCCATGCCGCCACCAATCAAATGCTTTTTCGATTGGTGGGAAGAAGTGAACGGGTGTACACTTCAGGTTTCGATGTATCTGAGAGGTTTCAATGTGTCAGAAACTTGAGCTAATTAGCTTAAGTACAGCACAGGACAATGACATATTCCCAATTTAGTGCATTATAAAGGGAATAGGGAGCAGCCACCCATAGTGTGTTCCTATAGGGTTCATTAAACAAGTTGGATGAATGACTGATACCGGAGTCAGTAAAGAAAGGTAGACCACTATTGTGACTGACTGACTGTTCAGGTGATGTCAGGGGATTTAGATACCTTTAACGTCTGAAGGTGTGTTAGTACAGTACATCTACGAGGAGGAGGGGGACGGAAGCTATACTGTTACACTGGCAATACTAGGTGCCTATAAGAACATACAATAGTCAAAGGTATAGGAAATACAAATGGTATAGAGAGAAATAGTCCTATAAATACCATATTAACTACAACCTAAAACCTCTTACCTTGGAATATTGAAGTCTCATGTTAAAAGGAACCACCAACTTTCATATGTTCTCATGTTCTGAGCAAGGAACTTGCTAAACCTTAGCTTTTTTACATGGCACATTACTTTCTTCTCCAACACTTTGTTTTTGCATTATTTAAACCAAATTGAACATGTTTCATTATTTATTTGAGGCTACATTGATTTTATTGATATTTTATATTAAGTTAAAATAAGTGTTAATTCAGTATTATTGTAATTGTCATTATTACAAAAAATAAAAAATAAAAAACGCCCGATTAACCGGTATCGGCCTTTTGGTCCTCCAATAATCGGTATCGGCGTGAAAAATCATAATCGGTCGACCTCTACTCTGGAGCAGGTTTCATCAAGGATCTCTGTACTTTGCTCCGTTCATCTTGCCTCAATACTGACTAGTCTCCCAGTCACTGCCGCTGAAAATCATCTCTACAGATGCTTCACAGTAGGGATGGTTTCATCAGACCAGGGAATCTTGTTTCACATGGTCTGAGATTCTTTAGGTGCCTTTTGGCAAACTCCAAGCAGGCTGTCATGTGCCTTTTACTGAGGAGTGGCTTCTGTCTGGCCACTACCATAAAGGCCTGCTTGGTAGAGTGTTGCAGAGATGATTGTCCTTCTGGAAGGTTCTCCCATCTCCACTGAAGAACTCTGTCAGAGTGACAATTGGGTTCTTGATCAACTCCCTGGCCAAGGCCCTTCTCCCCCGATTCCTCAGTTTGGCTGGGCGGCCAGCTCTAGGAAGAGTCTTTGGGGTTTCAAACGTCTTCCATGGAAGAATGATGGAGGCTACTCTGTTCTTGAGGAAACATTAAGCATCAGGGATGCAAACTGGTGAGGGCCCAAAAAAGGTGACTTTGTTTTGCACAAACATGCAAAAAAATCCCTGCTAGGGGGAAATGCAGGTTTTAACTAATTAAACAAAGAATTTGATCTACATAACTTACACACAGTCGCTGTGTGTAAAATAAAAGTGGTTAACGTGAACCTAACTCACAGCGAGGCGCAGACAGAGATGGTCGCTTCGCGTCCCTAGGAAACTATTCAGTATTTTGTTTTTTTAAACGTGTTATTTCTTACATTGGTACCCCAGGTAATCTTAGTTTGTATTAAATACAGTCGGGAGGAACTACTGTATATAAGAGAAACGTCAACTCACCATCATTACGACCAGGAATACGACTTTCCCGAAGCGGATCCTTTGTTTTGCCCACCACCCAGGACAATGGATTGGATCCCAGCCGGTGAACAAAAACAACGTTGCTGTAAAAGGGGCAGACGAAGCGGTCTTCTGGTCAGGCTCCAGAGACGGGCACATCGCGCACCGCATACTACTCGCCAATGGCCAGTCTCTTGACAACAAGGTTGATGAAATCCGAGCAAGGGTAGCATTCCAGAGAGACATAAGAGACTAACGTTCTTTGCTTCACGGAAACATGGCTCACTCGAGACACGCCATCGGAGTCGGTAGAGCCAGCTCCGACAGAAACAAGAAGAGGGGCGGGGGGGTATGACTTATGATTAACGAGACGTGGTGTGATCATAACAACATACAGGAACTCAAGTCCCTCTGTTCACCTGACCGCATTATCTACCAAGATAATTATCTTTGATTATAATCACAGCCGCATAAATTCCTCCCCAAACAGACACAGACGGCCCTGAACTAACTTTATACTTTATAACTTTATTTGACTATGTAAACTGGAAACCACAGATCCTGATTGTATCTGGGGATTTTAATAAGGCTAATCTGAAAACAAGACTCCCTAAATTCTAGCAGCATATTGATTGTGCTACCAGGGCTGGTAAAACGCTGGATCATTGTTATTCTAACTTCAGTGACGCATATAAGGCCCTCCCCTGCCCTCATTTTGGAAAAGCTGACCAAGACTCCATTTTGTTGCTCCCAGAGACTAAAACAGGAAGCTCCCGCACTCAGGTCTGTTCAACGCTGGTCCGACCAATCTGATTCCACGCTTCAAGATTGCGTAGATCACGTGGATTGGGATATCTTCCGCATTGCATCAAACAACAGCATTGACGAATACGCTGATTCGGTGAGCAAGTTTATTAGCAAGTGCATCAGCGATGTCGTACTGATTAAGCAACTATTAAAACATTCCCAAACCAGAAACAGTGGTTTGATGGCAGCATTCGCACGAAACTGAAAGCACGAACCACTGCTTTTAACCAGGGCAAGGTGACTGGAATCATGACCGAATACAAACAGTGTAGCTATTCCCTCCGAAGGAAATCAAACAAGCGAAGAGTCAGTATTGAGACAAAGTAGAGTCGCAATTCAACGGCTCAGACCCAAGAGGTACAGTGGGGCAAAAAAGTATTTAGTCAGCCACCAATTTTTCATCATAGGTACACTTCAACTATGACAGACAAAATGAGAAGAAAAAAATCCAGAAAATCACATTGTAGGATTTTTTATGAATTTATTTGCAAATTATGGTGGAAAATAAGTATTTGGTCACCTACAAACAAGCAAGATTTCTGGCTCTCACAGACCTGTAACTCTTCTCCAAGAGACTCCTCTGTCCTCCACTCGTTACCTGTATTAATGGCACCTGTTTGAACTTATCAGTATAAAAGACACCTGTCCACAACCTCAAACAGTCACACTCCAAACGGCCTAACCAGCTCTGCTAGGGCTAGTAAAATGGTCAAAGTGAGGTGTTCTCTCATTTGTGTCTGGAAATAGCTAGCGAGTTAGCTTGGTTGCTTGACACCCTTTGTGAGGTCAGAATGCTCGGAACAACCCTACTCCCCGGACAGAGTGTCCAGTGACGCACTCCGAGAGCGAACCGCTCTGTCCGTTCATAAATTCAATCTGACAACTCTCTGGCTTTACCAACGCCCAGTACGCACTCTGGCACTCCAGATTAAATTTACGAACAAACCCAAAATCTTAATGTTTAGTTAGTCTTTTGTTATGCTAACAAGCAAGCAAGAGGTTGCATAGCAACAACAACTTTCAGTAGACAGGCGAAGCATTAGTATGCTCAACTGAAAGGATACCGTTTGTTTATACTACCCATTAAGTGGGTAGTATACAGTGTATTGGTATTCGAAGTGTTGCTCGTCAATGAATGCAGTGATGTTCAGCAGATTACAATAACGCTGTCACGCCTTGGTCATTGTATTTTGTGTTTTTGTTATATGTTTGGGTAGGCCAGGGTGTGACATGGGTTTATATGTTGTGTTTCGTATTGGGGTTTGTATTAATTGGGATTGTGTATGATTAGGGGTGTGTCTAGTTAGGCTAGTTAGGCTTTTCTCCTCTCTTGCCGGAGTCTCCAGTCTGCCCAGCGCCGCCAGTGCTCCCAGTCTGCCCAGCGCCGCCAGTGCTCCCAGTCTGCCCAGCGCCGCCAGTGCTCCCAGTCTGCCCAGCGCCGCCAGTGCTCCCAGTCTGCCCAGCGCCGCCAGTGCTCCCAGTCTGCCCAGCGCCACCAGTGCTCCCAGTCTGCCCAGCACCACCAGTGCTCCCAGTCTGCCCAGCGCCGCCAGTGCTCCCAGTCTGCCCAGCGCCGCCAGTCTGCCCAGCGCCGCCAGTGCTCCCAGTCTGCCCAGCGCCGCCAGTCAGCCCAGCGCTGCCCGACATCCAGTCTCTTCCAGATCTGCCCGACATCCAGTCTCTTCCAGATCTGCCCGACATCCAGTCTCTTCCAGATCTGCCCGACAACCAGTCTCTTCCAGATCTGCCCGACAACCAGTCTCTTCCAGATCTGCCAGCCAGCCAGGATTTACCGGAGCCTACTACCTGCCTGAGCTTCATCTCAGTACTGGGCTTCCTCTCAGTCCCGGGCTGCTTCGGTCCCGAGCTGCCCCTCTGTCACGAGCTGCCCCTCTGTCACGAGCTGCCCCTCTGTCACGAGCTGCCCCTCTGTCACGAGCTGCCCCTCTGTCACGAGCTGCTCCTCAGTTAAGTGAGGTTCTGGGTGAGGACTATTAGGCCATGGTCGGCGGAGAAGGTGGATTATCCCAGGACGCGAAGGGGAGGAAATAGGACATTTATGGAGTGGGGTCCACGTCCCGAGCCAGAACCGCCACCAAGGACAGACGCCCACCCGGACCCTCCCTATGCTCGAGGTGCGTCCGGGAGTCCGCACCTTAGGGGGGGGGGGGGTTCTGTCACGCCTTGGTCATTGTATTTTGTGTTTTTGTTATATGTTTGGGTAGGCCAGGGTGTGACATGGGTTTATATGTTGTGTTTCGTATTGGGGTTTGTATTAATTGGGATTGTGTATGATTAGGGGTGTGTCTAGTTAGGCTTGGCTGCCTGAGGCGGTTCTCAATTGGAGTCAGGTGATTCTCGTTGTCTCGGATTGGGAACCGTATTTAGGTAGCCTGAGTTCGCTTTGTATTTTGTGGGGGTTTGTACCCATCTCTGTGTTGTAGTCACCAGATAGGCTGTATTAGGTTTCACGTTCCGTTTGTTGTTTTCGTATTTCAGTTATTTCATGTACCGTCATATCTTTCATTAAAGTCATGAGTAACCTGCACGCTGCATTTCGGTCCCACTCTCTTCTTACAACAGACGAACGCCGTTACAAACGCTTTGATTTAGCCACTTCATTTCCATAATAATAATAAATCCTTGTCTGACCTCCACGATGAGACCTGCTTTTTATAGGCTGCTAATACTGTTGTTTGCTAGTAATACCCTCCTGGGGGGGTGGTACGTGTTGCAGTGATGAGTCAGACCCACTGAATCGTGCCGCTGTCGTTGAGATTGGCTGTAATGCTGATTCTCATATTCATCTGCAATTTAAATTCCACTCCTCACACTCTACAAACTTTCACTCCTGCTCAATCTGTCTCTGTCTCTCTCCCACTCAGACACTCTTTCTCTCTCCCTCCCTCCGTTAGACACACTCACTCTAACCTAACATACCAGTTTTAGAAAGACACTTGAGCAGGGTTCCCACTTCTGTTTTTCAGGGGAAATGGAGGTTAGGTTTAAATACTGTATCACTGAAAACATCAGTGTATTGGTTGCATCCACAGATTTGCAGAAAAGAGAAAGAAAGAATACGTTTTCTGTTTTTTTATTGTTGTAGTATCATCTTTCACATATACTAGAATAGCCACACAGTCAGATAGGATGCTGGAGATCAT
The DNA here is from genome assembly GCF_021184085.1 of Oncorhynchus gorbuscha. Lineage (NCBI taxonomy): Eukaryota > Metazoa > Chordata > Actinopteri > Salmoniformes > Salmonidae > Oncorhynchus > Oncorhynchus gorbuscha. The sequence goes on along the minus strand of NC_060183.1, from coordinate 66,759,585 downwards.
GTTGATGGAAAACACAATAGGGCAACTGTAGGTGTGCAAAGTTTCAGACCGATAACTTCAGGAATGGGTGAGATACATGACATTTAGCATGAAGTCACCCAGGTGTCCCACACAAGTTGCCCAAATGTACCCAAGTGGCCGAATTGGTGAAATGACCTATAACTATATACAGCAGTGCAAATAACTATATACAACATATCAAAAAGCAATTCTAACACACAAAAAAAAGTTAAAAAAAATCAAAATAAATATATATTTTTTAAAACAGTACACCCCTTGGAAGTCCCCGTCATAATATTTTGCTGCCTGTGCCATGTCCAATAGCAGTCTCTTTCTGATGTAAAGCAGAGGCAAACTAAACAAGTGGTACATTTCATGCGACACAGAACACAACGACGCCTCCATGCTGTGCCCTTTTGGCCCTGAGGCACAGTCATGCCTGCAGTAATGAACACCACTGGGGGCACAGGTAGAGCGGACACCAGGGGCTCCCAGTCGGAGTCGCTATCACTGTGGAAAAAATAATATTTGTATTGTATGAGCCTTTTATCATCACATAAAATAAACAGATATGTATTGATTGTATAGAGCAGAGGGAACAGTCACTAAGGTGTTCCATTCAACTCCGGCCATTGTTGTGTGTGTGTGTGTGTGTGTGTGTGTGTGTGTGTGTGTGTGTGTGTGTGTGTGTGTGTATATACACACAAACTACACATTTCATTGCAATTTTTTAAATATGTTTTATATAATATATATATTTTTATATTTCATAAAACAGCATTAGCACTTACCCGTCCAGAAGTACGTCCTGTCCTTGCAGAAATAGCTCCTCAGTTCATTTGAATCATAACACTCCAAGATTCCTCAAACAAAAAAAATCTCTCACTTTCACTTTCTCACTTTAGAGTTTGACTTTGCTTTACATTTATTCGCCATGATATATTCAATGAAATCGTTGAAACTACAACTTTCCGAAATACAGCTGCGCGTAAAAAGCCTTACAGCAACACCTCTGATCAAGGACAGAATGGAGTTCCCTGCGCGTGCGATTACAACCAAGGAATTGTGGTCCAACCCCAAACCATTACATACTGGCGTTTACCTCAGCTCATTGGCCATCTACCCAGCTAGATTTCAAGATCAGTGGTCATTGGGCAGACATAGTCAATCAATGAAGCTTCGCTAAAATTATTGGTGCGTAAGGTAGTAATTTATCGTGGTCTTCAAATCAGCTCACTTCGGTCAATACTACCCACAAAAAAAACAATGTTATTTGGCTGTGTTGCAAACATCCAGATGAATGCACTGAAACCCACCATGACTAGATAAACGATTGTTTACAAGGGCGAATCACGCCGAATGCTCTGTAAAAAATGGATAGAGATGGAATTCACGGCACAAACAGTTTACAAAATGTTTTGATTTAGGCTATAAAAATATCAAAGAAAACGGCACTTCATTTGATCAATGGGTCACTCAGGAAGAGAAATAAGAGCAAGATATCAGAATGTAAGTCATAATTTTACTTTCAGATGTGAATGTGTAAAAACTGTCATGGCGGAAAATGTTTCTGTTCTTGATTGCTCTTCTCAAACAAAAGCATGGGATTTGTTCTCTGTAATAGCTATTTTAAATTGGAAAACGTTTGATTACCAAGATTCTAATCTTTTGAAGGGTGTAAGACACTTGCATTTTCAAGAAAGTTTAATGTTACAAAGTTGTATTTTTAGTCACTCTGAAAATTCCCCTGATGTTGGTCCATAACAGGTTAAAGCAATTAATTTGTATCCGCTGTCGGACTTAGACTGCATATTTTCCACCATTTCCTTCAAATCTGACAACATTGTGATGTCACACCCATTCTCTAAAGCATTGCATTATGGGCCCTAAAAGCACAGAAATAAGTGGCCATTGCTTGTATACTTCGTAAATTGACAAATTTAGTACATCATTGGGGAACTTTTGACATACTATATCCATACTATGACCAATAAACATGCTATATACACACACACATCACAAAAAGTATGGTTAGTAGGAGTATTCGAACACAACTTTCATTCACAATCAAAGCCTAAAATTAACACCCGGTACCTGCCAAATGCAGGTAAACACGTCTATTTCACCAGCCACATTGGCAGGTGGTCTGCACGCCACAGTGAGAGCAATTCAATCACATTTGTGAATACCAATAGTCAAGAATGATCACATTTATAAGTAAAAATATGCAGTAGCTTTTTTCAATGTATTTCCGCCGTTGTTTCAATGCTGGTAAATTAATAGCACAAAGTCAAGGGAACTACGAGTCCTAGAAAACCTATTACACTTCGCGCTGCAACTCTGCCTGGCTGGAGGCTGTGCCACCTGAAGGGCTGTGTGAAATATAAACTCAGCAAAAAAAGAAACAGCCCTTTTTCAGGACCCTGTCTTTCAAAGATAATTTGTAAAAATCCAAATAACTTCACAGATCTTCATTGTAAAGGGTTTAAACACCGTATTGTGAGACGCCTCAGACGGCGCTACAGGGAGACAGGACGGACAGCTGATCGTCCTCGCAGTGGCAGAACATGTGTAACAACACCTTCACAGGATTGGTACATCAGAACATCACACCTGCAGGACACATACAGGATGGCAACAACAACTGACAGAGTTAGAGGGTACAATCCCTCCATCAGTGCTCAAACTGTCCGCAATAGGGTGAGAGAGGCTTGACTGAGGGCTTATAGGCCTGTTGTCTGGTGAGGACCTGCCTTACATCACCGTCAACAATGTCGCCTATGGGCACAAACCCACCATCGCTGGACCAGACAGGACTGGAAAAAAGTGCTATTCACTGACGAGTTGCGGTTTTATCTCACCGGGGGTTACACCGAGGCCTGTTCTCTGGAGTGGGATCGATTTGGAGGCTTGTTCTGTGCGTGATTGCCTGCAAGACAGGAATGTCAGTCAGTGTTCTGCCATGGCCGGCGAAGAGCCTGGATCTCAATCCCATTGAGCACGTCTGGGACCTGTTGGCTCGGAGGGTGAGGGCTGGAGCCATTCCCCCCAGAAATGTCCAGGAACTTGCAGGTGCCTTGGTGGAAAAGTGGGGTAACATCTCACAGCAATATCTGGTGCAGTCCGCGAGGAGGAGATGCACTGCAGTACTTAATTAAGATGCACTGCAGCTGGTGGCCACACCAGATACTGACTGTTACTTTTGATTTTGACCACCCCTTTGTTCAGGGACACATTATTACATTTCTGTTAGTCACATGTCTGTGGAACTTGTTCAGTTTATGTCTCAGTTGTTGAATCTTGTTATGTTCATACAAATATTTATACATGTTAAGTTGGCTGAAAATAAACGCAGTTGACAGTGAGGATGTTTCTTCTTTTGCTGAGTTTACATTTTTAGAAACGCTATGCACATGCACAATTGCCTTGAAACGAAGGTCTACTAAAGTGATACTTTGTTCTTGTGTTTCTTGGCTATTAACATTGTTTTGTTCACAAGCTAGGGTGTTTTCTATGCCTTTCAACTGCTTGGGAAGAGAAGACAACGCTTCTACTAGTCAGATTCACAGGTATAAACATGATTTGAGTCACGCTACCACGGTAACCTCTCGTCCTTAAAGGGGCACGTTTGTCTCCTGTGATATTTTAATGACTAAGGTCACAAAAATGTAAATAAAAAAATATACGACATTAGTTACTTCGTACTAGTAATAGATTTGTTTTAGAAACTTTGTTTTGTTCTGGTAATTTTAGCATCAAAACAACATTTTATCTGGTAAAAAAATCTGAGTGGCTGGTAGATTTTTAAATCTACCTGCTAGTGGCTGGTGGACCAAAAAGTACATTTTATGCCCGGTTTACAATAGTTAACATTTATCCTTGTGTGTGTGTGTGTATGGCCAATGTCATCAGCTTGCCCATATGAGTCTACATTTTTACTGATGTTATTGCAGAAATGGGGATTATTATTTTGTCAAATGGCCCACAATATCAGTGATGGCCCCTCTTTGTGACCTGATTCCCTCTCCTCACGTCTAGGTTTGCTTACATGTGACCAGAGCGCTCTTGACAGGCTGCCAGCCTGAGAGAGAGCGAGCAAGATATTTAGAGAGAGTTGAGAGAGATCCACTACATGGCTAAAAGTATGTAGACACCTTCACGTCGAACATCCCATTCCAAAAAATCACGGGCATTAATATGGAGTTGGTCACCCTTTGCTGCTATAACTCTTCTGGGAAGGCTTTCCACTAGATGTTGGAACATTGCTGCGGGGACCATTCAGCCACAAGAGCATTAGTGAGGTCAGACACTGATGTTGGGTTGTTGGGTTGGCTCCCCCTTGGGTTGTGCCGTGGCGGAGATCTTTGTGGGCTATACTCGGCCTTGTCTCAGGATGATAAGTTGGTGGTTGAAGATATCCCTCTAGTGGTGTGGGGGCTGTGCTCTGGCAAAGTGGGTGGGGTTATATCCTTCCTGTTTGGCCCTGCCCGTGGGCATCATCGGATGGGGCCACAGTGTCTCCTGACCCCTCCTGTCTCAGCCTCCAGTATTTATGCTGCAGTAGTTTATATGTCGGGGGCTAAGGTCAGTTTGTTATATCTGGAGTACTTCTCCTTTCTTATCCGGTGTCCTGTGTGAATTTAAGTATGCTCGCTCTAATTCTCTCGGAGGACCATGCCTCAGGACTACTTGGCATGATGACTCTCCACAGTCCACCTGGCCATGCTGCTGCACGGCCGTGCTTCTGCCTGCGGCTATGGAATCCTGACCTGTTCACCGGAAGTGCTACCTGTCCCAGACTTATTATTTGACCATGCTGGTCATTTATGAACATTTGAACATCTTGGCCATGTTCTGTTATAATCTCCACCCGGCACAGCCAGAAGAGTACTGGCCACCCCTCATAGCCTGGTTTATCTCTAGGTTTCTTCCTAGGTTTTGGCCTTTCTAGGGAGTTTTTCCTAGCCAACGTGCTTCAACACCTGCATTGCTTGCTGTTTGGGGTTTTAGGCTGGGTTTCTATACAGCACTTTGAGATATCAGCCGATGTACGAAGGGCTATATAAATACATTTGTTTTGATGTTGGGCGATTAGGCATTGTCATGCTAAATTAGGTAAAGGCCTTCCCCAAACTGTTGCCACAAAGTTGGAAGCATGAATCATCTAGAATGTCATTGTATGCTGTAGCGTTAAGATCTCCCTTCACTGGTACTAAGGGGCCTAGCCCAAACCATGAAAAACAGCCACAGACCATTATTCCTCCTCCTCCACCAAACGTTACAGTTGGCACTATCCATTGGGGCAGGTAGGGTTCTCCTGGCATCCGCCAAACCCAGATACAGTCTGACGGACGACAGATGGTGAAGCCTGATTCATCACGCCAGAGAGCGTGTTTCCACTGCTCCAGAGTCCAATGGCGGCGAGCTTTACACCACTCCAGACAACGCTTGGCATCGTGCATGGTGATCTTAGGCTTGTGTGTGGAAACCCATTTCATGAAGCTCCTGGCGAGCAGTTATTGTGCTGACCTTGCTTCCAGAGGCAGTTTGGAACTCGGTAGTGGGTGTTGCAACCGAGGACAGACGATTTTTTACACACTATGCGCTTCAGCACTCGGTGGTCCCGTTCTGTGAGCTTGTGCCGCCTACCACTTCGCGTCTGTGTCGTTGTTCCACATAGACGTTTCCACTTTAAAATAACAGGTAAGCTAGTTGAGAACAAGTTCTCATTTACAACTGCTGACCGGGAAAGCTCTAGCATGGTAGAAATTTGACTAACTGACTTGCTGGAAAGGTGGAATCATATGACGGTGCCATGTTGAAAGTCACTGAGCTGTTCAGTATGGGTCATTCTACAGCTTGTTTGTCTACGGAGATTGCTTGTATGTGTGCTTGATTGTATACACCTATCAGTAATGGCTGTGGCTGAAATAGCCAAAACCACTCATTTTAATGGGTGTCCACATACTTTTGGCCATGTAGTGTATGCTGGATGAAAAGATATGGGAACAGCCGTTGAGGCTGATACTCAATGTCATGTGCCTGTTCAAGCCCTTCAGACTGGTTGCACCTCGCACAAAGGGCTCATTCAGCCCACTGCCCAGACACCTGTTTCCCGTCTAAATGCCAAGGGAGATGGGCCACAGGGCATCAAAAGGGCCTGCCCTTTTATGATACGAGTCAGGAATCACGTTGGGAATAGGGAATTGGATAAATAGTAAGCAATACTTAAGGTGACAGAGATCGATCGATCTGGTCTAGCAAGAGGGATACTCCCTGACTGACCGGCATGCCATGCAACAAGTGTCTGTCGCTCTCACAACACAGGGGTGGCCACAAGCATGGTTTATGACCGCCAGCAAGATAACAGGTCGCTGGGTCGATAACGATGTGCGAAATTAATGACAGATTTTATCACATGCAAATGTCAGTACAGGCAGATCATGTGGTTGGAACTAGTGTTCACATAACGTGGCTAGTAAGACTGCTGCTAGCTACTAACGTTAATTATAACATATGCACTAACAAGCTCGTCTAATTCAAAGCAGGTTCAAAGCCAAATGTATTTTAATTCTGTTGAAAATACCTTTACAATACATTGACAAAATACACAAAACGTCTTCATTAGAAAGATCACGACTTACCTTGTTTATTTCCTCGCATCTCTCCCTTTGTTGAGCTTTAAATAATCCAAAGGCTTTCCCTCCTGCAATAAAAATAGCTCGTTAGCCTAATTTCATAATGTGGCTACTAATCAGTAACGTTACTACAGTAGCTAGCTACTACTAGCGAACTAGCCCTCTTGCAAGCTCAATTGAAAAGAGTGTCTACTAGTTTACCATTCTAATAAAATACAAAACTAGTCGACTATGAGCGTTAGCCCTTTAACTAGACCGCCCCCCCCGAAATATCCCACTCGGATATTTGTAATTACCTTGAAATGTATGATTTACAGGCATTGTGAGATGAGTTTGATATGGTGAGATAGAGAAGGAGAAATCAGCACACAGCACCTCGCTCGTCTTCTTCCCTTCGCGGGCAGTGGCACGCACGCTGCCAGCACAGTGGGTCTGTCAATTCCATACAGCTATTGGTCAATTCACAGCAAGCGATGCACTCTGGTTCGCCAGGAATGCTAGTGACACTTGGTCACCCTCGTGTGGTACATTAAATAACTGCAAGTGCAAGGTACACAATCTCTTAAAAAATATATTTAAAAAAGATTTGAAACAAAATCCCTAAAAAGGTAGACCTAGGCCTCATTGTGGACGTGTAAGTTTTCAAGTCAGTTTTTCTCAAACAAATGATATCGCTCTTCATTGTCTTTATTTGACTCTGTATACATTTACTGGTGTGCTTTTATATACACTATGTATAAAGGTAGTACTGCATTTGAACAATTTCTAAGAAATCGGTCTGTTCAATGGTAATTTCCATTTTTGATAGTTATTCCTTGATTCTTGAAGAATATAACAAATAAATACTTGCTTACGTTTGGTTTAATGAATACATTTGATTATTGTTTACAAATAGGAATGTAAACAATGTAGCCTACAGTATCGCTTCTAGTATAACTATCATGACAAGATGTCATGGACTGTCAGTCCTTGCATCTAGAGCGAGGTCTATGAATTTATGAAGAGTTACATTTCACTTTACGAAGAGTTGCATTTCACTTTACGAAGAGTTACATTTCACTTTATGAAGAGTTACATTTCACTTTATGAAGAGTTCCCTAGTGATACTGAAACACATATCTAACTGAAGTGGTGGGACTGCTGAAAAAACAATTCCATATTGTAGCTTGAATTGTAAAAGACAGGTCATCATTTTAATATGTTTTTCAAAAATGTTATTCGATTTATAATATAATAATAATATATGCCATTTAGCAGACGCTTTTATCCAAAGCGACTTACAGTCATGAGTGCATACATCCTACGTATGGGTGGTCCCGGGGATCGAACCCACTACCCTGGCGTTACAGGCGCCATGCTCTACCAACTGAGCTACAGAAGGACGCGAATTTCCTGCATAGATGGTTGTCAGGACTCAGTACCCACATTATATAGTGTCCATCGACTGTGTGGAGGTCATTAAGATCAGCATGATCTAAAAACCCCTGTGCCTCCCTAGATATGTGCCAGGGGCTCTCAGAGCATTAGACTCTAGCATTTTAATGATATGTTTGGTGTGGTAGAGTGACTACACTGGCGACCCTCAAGCAGTGACTCTGACGGACATGAATGTGTTGTTTTGTGTAGGCATGCAGGAACTCTGTGACCATCTGATCAGTGTGTACATTATTATATATAGGTTTGTGACATATATACACATTACATTTTAGTCATTTAGCAGATGCTCTTACATCCTTTCAATTTAGATAGCTGGGTGAGACAACCACATATGACAGTCTTAGCAATTACATTTTCCCTCAATAAAGTAGCTTACAGTAAAGTCAGTATTAGTAGGCCATAGTCTCACCCCCAGCCATTTAGGTATCTTACCTAAACAAACATGATTCTTCAACAAGAATTTAGGCTGTGTTATACAGCCAGCCCAATTCTGATCGTTGTCCAATTATTGGCAAAAGAGCAGATCTGACTGGTCAGAAGACCAATAAGTGAAGAAAATAAAACAGAATTGGGCTGCCTGTGTAAATGCAGCCACATTGTAATGTCTAGCATGCCATGCTACCTCGGGGCTAACTGGACTGTAGCCTTAAATCGTTCACATTCACAGATAGCGGGTTGTCACATCACTCTGGCTATGTTGCAGCCCAATCCTGATCTTTTCCCCAATTATTGGCAAAATAGTTGAACTGATTGGTCAGAAGACCAATTAGTGGAAAATTATCAGAATTAGGCTGCTTGTGTAAATTTGTGTGCGTTTCTCTGCCCAGGCGTTGTTGACGCCTGGCAGATCTTACAACGCCTGGATAGGCATTTTAAGCATCAGCTAATATGTTATAGAAATCTGATGCCCGACTACACAGTCGATGAGGTGACACCGTTTTCATATGACTTGTGTACCCAAAACGTCATGATTGACGTTCTATTAAATGTATAAACCCATGCAGTCATACAGGCTTGTTCAGTAACAGGATACTAATAATTTATAAATACAAACAACATGTCTGTAACTTATAAAATCTTTAAATCGGTACCTAACCCCCCTTATAAACTGTTATGTCACTCTAGCCATCTAGCCAGCTGATGTGATTGGTCAAAGACCAATTACTGGGAAAAAATATCAAAATTGGGGTGCCTGTGTTAGCATCCACTTATGTACAGGACATACCTTAAAGATGTTCCCGGAAGGGCACTCACATAGTTTAACGCTAGGCTGGCCAGTGTTTTCCCTTCAGGAAGTGATGGACAGACCTGAAGCTCTGGTTGGTTTGAGCAATCAGAAACTGTCACAATCCTGTGAGTGTTAGTATGAAGAATGTGTAATATACAGTACAGATACAGTATAAAGTAGTGTGGGGTGTTTGTGCTTTGTGCAGTACAGATATATAAAGTAGTGCAGATGTCCCAGAGTCCTGATTCCACCATAGTGGGTCAACTAACTCACAGCAAGTGATGTTCTCTGGTTTGTAAGGAACGCTAGTGACTCTTGATTACCACTGTGTGGTAATTTAAAGAACTGCAGGGATGTCAGTTTGATATCAAAGGATCCAACATTTAACAGAAATAGAGTCCATGAGACTGAAATTATTTACATTTACATTTAAGTCATTTAGCAGACGCTCTTATCCAGAGCGACTTACAAATTGGTGCATTCACCTTATGACATCCAGTGGAACAGTCACTTTACAATAGTGCATATAAATCTTAAAGGGGGGGGGGGGTGAGAGGGAATACTTATCCTATCCTAGGTATTCCTTAAAGAGGTGGGGTTTCAGGTGTCTCCGGAAGGTGGTGATTGACTCCGCTGTCCTGGTGTCGTGAGGGAGTTTGTTCCACCATTGGGGGGCCAGAGCAGCGAACAGTTTTGACTGGGCTGAGCGGGAGCTGTACTTCCTCAGTGGTAGGGAGGCGAGCAGGCCAGAGGTGGCTGAACGCAGTGCCCTTGTTTGGGTGTAGGGCCTGATCAGAGCCTGGAGGTACTGAGGTGCCGTTCCCCTCACAGCTCCGTAGGCAAGCACCATGGTCTTGTAGCGGATGCGAGTAATACGATACGAATATGAACGCAATACAATTTATTGATATTAGACACTTTATCATTGCTTTTCACCATCAGTATATATTTAGTGTGCTTTATAGTCTTGATGGCTGCCATCAATAGCTGTGCTAGTTTCTCCAATAATAATCAACAGCACCATCAACAAAATAACACGATTTGCGTGCGAGCACACATGCAGAGGGGGAATACATCATTACATTTTCAGGCCTTGTTTACCGGGCTATCATCTAAAACCAATCATATCCTATTTCTGGTCTGACAAAATTCTATCTCAAATAGCAAGGTCCCATTTCTAGCGACAGATTTCTATACCTTCTATAATTCTGTAGGTATTCCAGCCATTGATACCCACATGGAGAAAAGCCAACAGGTTGATTGTTTTTGTCCTTTTCCATTTGACAGATCATTTGCTCAGAGAGAAAGGAGACGGAGGGAAAGCGAGAGGCACATGTAGAATCCCAAAAGGAATGACTGTGTGCGTGCAGTTGAACCCTATGGAGGGAAAAATGACTAATTGTTAATTATGGAAGGCTGATGAAAATTGCTCAAGTGTAACTGAAGGTGTCACATTGGAGAAGCACTGCAGTTCAGGCACACCTACCCCCAAAGTGGACAATCAGCATTATTTTAAACTTGACAGGACACACTGGGCTGTTGAACAGGCAGCTACAGCAGACGTATTATTCACTGATTAATTACACTGCAGAGGTTGGAAATATTACAGGGGGAAATGAAGTGAGAATGAGCACTGCTATGGCGACAGGGCAGGGGTAATGTGGAGTCGGGAGCGGGATGAGCTACGGAAAGATAAGTAAAGCCAAAACGGATTGAGGGGGTAGGACTAATGGAAAGAGCATGATGAAAGTAGAAGTTCAAAGAGGGCAAGGAAAACTACCTATGACTGGACAGTAGTATTGAAGTGATATCAGCCAGGTCAGAAAAGTATAGTGGAGAGTTTGAAAAGTATAGAGACAAAGTGGTAGAACTGTGACACTGCACTGCAGTAGATGGGGATGGACAACCACAGTATTGTCCACTAACACCAATAAACTGAGGAGGATGCCACCTACACTTCTATGCATGTGTCCCAAATGGAACCACATTCCCTACATAGTGCACTACTTTTGACCAAAGCTCTACAGGCACTAGTCAAAAGTAATGCACTATAGGGTGCCATTTGGGACAGACTACATCTCCCCTAAAGCATTCAAATATCTGAGACCTACCCACCATCTGAACTTTGAGTCCTCCCAGCATTCTTATGTCTAATTCCAATTTTCTTGCTGTAAGAAACATGGTAGACCCTCTATTAGATCATTGAGGTTGAGTGAACGAGTGTGCGCACTTCAGGGAGGGAGTAAAATGAATGTCCTCCTGGAGCACAGTCCTAGTGTCCTTCTATCCCCGAGGCCTGGGGGCAAGTCTGGGGCAGGTGCAGGGCGATGTCCTTCAAACTGTCTCGCTCCAGTCTTACCTTCTGCAGGTCCTGTTCCAGGTGAGTCAGTTGGCTCTTCTGGTCCTGGGCAGCTGACCATAGGGTCTGGATCTTCACGTTCAGGGCAAGGCTCTCCACACAGCCACGCAGAACACCCAACCGCACCACCGTCTCACTCAGGATACGGTCAAACTGCTACAGCACCATGCTCCCATCTGAAAGACAGAAAACAGTATTTGAGATACTACATTGTACAGTCTATCAGGATTACAGTTATTGTGAAAAACTAGACAGAGGGATGAATTTGTACTTTAGAGCTAGGAGTGTTGAACAGGCCTAGTATTTAACTCTTGCCATCAGCAAGGTTCTTGTCTTGTGTGGTCACTGAGGTCTATGTGCCACCCTGTTGTGCCCACCCAACGATGGGGTTGGCCAGCATTATGAGTGGACGTTTCTCCATCAGGATGGTGCCCACATCACCACTGACTCATCAACAGGGACAAAGGAACTGTGGGAAACCATTTAGTCACCTGGTTTATGCATTTAATCAATACAACTGTTTCAATAAAACATTTGTAACAGTATCTGGTTCTAATTCTACTAGTAAACAGGATATCTGAATTCCTAGAGAGGTGCATCAACAACATTCTTCCTTCATCTGAGAAATCCATCTGGATCCCTTTACTAAGGGCCATTCTGACATAGCATTCCTGATCTGATGGAAGTCAGGTGTGAGCGATCAGTGGTGAGGAGGGCAGTAACATATAGGCTTAGATGCTTCTGGTTGAGCTGACATGTTGGATTTGTTACTGCATGGAATTTAGTGTGTGTCCAAATTTGTACCCTATTCCCCATGTGCCCCAGCTAAAAGTAGTGCACTATATAGGGAGTAGGGTGGCATTTGGGACAAGCCCAGTAAACGTCAGATTTGAACTTACCCATGTTACGGATGAGCTGGGTGAGTGTGAGTGAATATGCCTCCAGTTGAATCTTAGCTGCCTGGATGTCCCCCTTCACACTGGTCAGAGACTCTACAGGCTGGAGATCACAGAGGGACAAATATACAGGGACATATTGTGGATTGCATGGATTAGTAGCAACATTGTTGCGAAGCTTTAACAAACAAACCAACAAACCAAGGAATGACTTCCGGGTTGGAGCGAGTGGTCGCATCGGCACTTCGCTCCCGCGGGTAGTATAACTTTTTCATTACATTTCATTATATTTCATTATAGCACAACGGTTTGATTTGTCTAATCTTAGCAATAATCTTAGCAATTTCTTCTCAGCTAGCTACATAGCCGTCTTTGTATCAAAGATAATTGCGTAATTATCGTATTTCGCCGTCCTAACGTAGTCTTCACTAGCCAGCTAGCTAACGTCCACTGATTAGCTGCACTGGGAAAACTATTACACTCAACTGAACGACTTGATTAGTGTAGTGTTAGCTAGCTACATAGCTGTCTTTGCTGTCTTCGTATCTTCGTATCCAAGATAATTGTGTTGTTTAGGTTTAGAGTGTGTAGTCTTAGAGTGATTATCTTAATTCACCGAGGTTAGCTAGCCAGCTATTTGTCGTCCTTAACGTAGGAAACTCTGCTAGCTAGCCAACGCTAGCCAACGTCTTCTGAATAGAACTCAACAACCCGGTCGCATTCACAGGTAGTATCACATTTTCACTTCATTTCATTACAGTACAACGGTTTGATTTGTTTGATCGTAGCTAGCTACATAGCTAGCTACATAGCCATCTTTGTATCAAAGATAATTGTGTAGTCTAGAGCGATTTTCTAGGTTAGCTAGCCAGCCATTGTCGTTCTTTTAACGCAACGTAACGTAAACAACACTGCTAGCTAGCCAGCTAGCCCCCGAATAGCAACACTGCAGAAACTATTACACTCAACGGAACGACTTGATTAGTGTAGTGTCAACAACGCACCCACTGCCAGCTAGCCTACTTCAGCAGTACTGTATCATTTTAATCATTTTAGTCAATAAGATTCTTGCTACGTAGCTTAACTTTCTGAACATTCGAGACGTGTAGTCCACTTGTCATTCCAATCTCCTTTGCATTAGTGTAGCCTCTTCTGTAGCCTGTCAACTATGTGTCTGTTTATCCCTGTTCTCTCCTCTCTGCACAGACCATACAAACGCTCCACACCGCGTGGCCGCGGCCACCCTACTCTGGTGGTCCCAGCGCGCACGACCCACGTGGAGTTCCAGGTCTCCGGTAGCCTCTGGAACTGCCAATCTGCGGTCAACAAGGCAGAGTTCATCTCAGCCTATGCCTACCCCCAGTCCCTCGACTTCTTGGCACTGACGGAAACATGGATCATCACAGATAACACTGCTACTCCTACTGCTCTCTCTTCGTCCGCCCACGTGTTCTCGCACACCCCGAGAGCTTCTGGTCAGCGGGGTGGTGGCACCGGGATCCTCATCTCTCCCAAGTGGTCATTCTCTCTTTCTCCCCTTACCCATCTGTCTATCGCCTCCTTTGAATTCCATGCTGTCACAGTTACCAGCCCTTTCAAGCTTAACATCCTTATCATTTATCGCCCTCCAGGTTCCCTCGGAGAGTTCATCAATGAGCTTGATGCCTTGATAAGCTCCTTTCCTGAGGACGGCTCACCTCTCACAGTTCTGGGCGACTTTAACCTCCCCACGTCTACCTTTGACTCTTTCCTCTCTGCCTCCTTCTTTCCACTCCTCTCCTCTTTTGACCTCACCCTCTCACCTTCCCCCCCTACTCACAAGGCAGGCAATACGCTCGACCTCATCTTTACTAGATGCTGTTCTTCCACTAACCTCATTGCAACTCCCCTCCAAGTCTCCGACCACTACCTTGTATCCTTTTCCCTCTCGCTCTCATCCAACACCTCCCACACTGCCCCTACTCGGATGGTATCGCGTCGTCCCAACCTTCGCTCTCTCTCCCCCGCTACTCTCTCCTCTTCCATCCTATCATCTCTTCCCTCCGCTCAAACCTTCTCCAACCTATCTCCTGATTCTTCCTCCTCAACCCTCCTCTCCTCCCTCTCTGCATCCTTTGACTCTCTATGTCCCCTATCCTCCAGGCCGGCTCGGTCCTCCCCTCCCGCTCCGTGGCTCGATGACTCATTGCGAGCTCACAGAACAGGGCTCCGGGCAGCCGAGCGGAAATGGAGGAAAACTCGCCTCCCTGCGGACCTGGCATCCTTTCACTCCCTCCTCTCTACATTTTCCTCCTCTGTCTCTGCTGCTAAAGCCACTTTCTACCACGCTAAATTCCAAGCATCTGCCTCTAACCCTAGGAAGCTCTTTGCCACCTTCTCCTCCCTCCTGAATCCTCCTCCCCCTCCCCCCTCCTCCCTCTCTGCAGATGACTTCGTCAACCATTTTGAAAAGAAGGTCGACGACATCCGATCCTCGTTTGCTAAGTCAAACGACACCGCTGGTTCTGCTCACACTGCCCTACCCTGTGCTCTGACCTCTTTCTCCCCTCTCTCTCCAGATGAAATCTTGCGTCTTGTGACGGCCGGCCGCCCAACAACCTGCCCGCTTGACCCTATCCCCTCCTCTCTTCTCCAGACCATTTCCGGAGACCTTCTCCCTTACCTCACCTCGCTCATCAACTCATCCCTGACCGCTGGCTACGTCCCTTCCGTCTTCAAGAGAGCGAGAGTTGCACCCCTTCTGAAAAAACCTACACTCGATCCCTCCGATGTCAACAATTACAGACCAGTATCCCTTCTTTCTTTTCTCTCCAAAACTCTTGAACGTGCCTTCCTTGGCCAGCTCTCCCGCTATCTCTCTCTGAATGACCTTCTTGATCCAAATCGGTCAGGTTTCAAGACTAGTCATTCAACTGAGACTGCTCTCCTCTGTATCACGGAGGCGCTCCGCACTGCTAAAGCTAACTCTCTCTCCTCTGCTCTCATCCTTCTAGATCTATCGGCTGCCTTCGATACTGTGAACCATCAGATCCTCCTCTCCACCCTCTCCGAGTTGGGCATTTCCGGCGCGGCCCACGCTTGGATTGCGTCCTCCCTGACAGGCCGCTCCTACCAGGTGGCGTGGCGAGAATCTGTCTCCTCACCACGCGCTCTCACCACTGGTGTCCCCCAGGGCTCTGTTCTTGGCCCTCTCCTATTCTCGCTATACACCAAGTCACTTGGCTCTGTCATAACCTCACATGGTCTCTCCTATCATTGCTATGCAGACGACACACAATTAATCTTCTCCTTTCCCCTTCTGACGACCAGGTGGCGAATCGCATCTCTGCATGTCTGGCAGACATATCAGTGTGGATGACGGATCACCACCTCAAGCTGAACCTCGGCAAGACGGAGCTGCTCTTCCTCCCGGGAAGGACTGCCCGTTCCATGATCTCGCCATCACGGTTGACAACTCCATTGTGTCCTCCTCCCAGAGCGCCAAGAACCTTGGCGTGATCCTGGACAACACCCTGTCGTTCTCAACCAACATCAAGGCGGTGGCCCGTTCCTGTAGGTTCATGCTCTACAACATCCGCAGAGTACGACCCTGCCTCACACAGGAAGCGGCGCAGGTCCTAATCCAGGCACTTGTCATCTCCCGTCTGGATTACTGCAACTCGCTGTTGGCTGGGCTCCCTGCCTGTGCCATTAAACCCCTTCAACTCATCCAGAACGCCGCAGCCCGTCTGGTGTTCAACCTTCCCAAGTTCTCTCACGTCACCCCGCTCCTCCGTTCTCTCCACTGGCTTCCAGTTGAAGCTCGCATCCGCTACAAGACCATGGTGCTTGCCTACGGAGCTGTGAGGGGAACGGCACCTCAGTACCTCCAGGCTCTGATCAGGCACTGCGTTCATCCACCTCTGGCCTGCTCGCCTCCCTACCACTGAGGAAGTACAGCTCCCGCTCAGCCCAGTCAAAACTGTTCGCTGCGCTGGCCCCCCCAATGGTGGAACAAACTCCCTCACGATGCCAGGACAGCGGAGTCAATCACCACCTTCCGGAGACACCTGAAACCCCACCTCTTTAAGGAATACCTAGGATAGGATAAGTAATCCCTCTCACCCCCCCCCCCTTTAAGATTTAGATGTACTATTGTAAAGTGACTGTTCCACTGGATGTCATAAGGTGAATGCACCAATTTGTAAGTCGCTCTGGATAAGAGCGTCTGCTAAATGACTTAAATGTAAATGTAATGTAATATTGTAATGATTTCTCAGGAAGAAAAAGGTGCACAGAGCGCAGCAGGTGTTTATTTTGTAGAAGGCAGAAATCATGGTCACAGGCAGGCAATACACAGGTAGGCAAACAGGCAGGTGAATCAAAACTAGAACTGAAGGCTATAACTGGTTCTCACAAAAGAGCGAGGAAAAGGCTTAGTAGAGTCAAAACAAACAATACCTCACAAAGTCACAAACAGAATGAACTGAGCTAAATAAGGAGCTGATGAGACCAGGTGAGTAACTAACACAGGTGAAATCAGTGAACAAAAATGAAAGACAGGGCTACGTTCAAGAACACAAAGAAACAGGGCTACGTTCAAGAACACAACAAACAGAACACAAGGTTGACTAAGAAAATAAATACAGAACCTTACACATATGTACTGTACATATACAGAGCAGCCAACAAGTGCCCAGCATATGTGGGAACTCCAAGACTGTTGGAAAAGCATTCCAGGTGAAACTGGTTGAGAGTAAGAGTATGCAAAACTGTCATCAAGGCAAAGGGTGGCTACTTTGAAGAATCTGAAATATTTTGGGGTCACTATATGATTCCATATGTGTTATTTCATTGTTTTGATGTCTTTCACTATTATTGTACAATGTAGAAAACACTACAAATAAAGAAAAACCCTAGAATGAGTAGGTGTGTCCAAAACTTTGGCGGGTACTGCATATAGAGAGATAGATAGACGGCAACATTATAGCATACAATGTGGGGGCTGAATCCCCCTTCAGATCCGCATGTGTAACTCTTCGTAACTTATAGATCAAAGTGTATTTGTCACTTGCATAGAATACAGAGGGTGTAACGGTACCATGAAATGCTTACAAATGCTTACTTTCAAGGATTCATGGAGCAATGTCAGTTGTATATGTGTGTGAAAATTTGCCCATGCAAATCTCAAGCTAGGATTCAACCCTAAGTGATTGGATATAGTATTGTATTAAATACTCTTTCAGGTCCCAGATTATTGGTTGTGTTGTGTTACCTATGAGTTGAGTTGGGTTTGTGCCTGGGCAGTGTGGTTGATTATTGGTTGTGTAGTGGTTACATATGAGTTGAGTTGGGTTTGTGCCTGGGCAGTGTGGTTGATTATTGGTTGTGTAGTGGTTACATATGAGTTGAGTTGGGTTTGTGCCTGGGCAGTGTGGTTGATTATTGGTTGTGTAGTGGTTACATATGAGTTGAGTTGGGTTTGTGCCTGGGCAGTGTGGTTGATTATTGGTTGTGTAGTGGTTACATATGAGTTGAGTTGGGTTTGTGCCTGGGCAGTGTGGTTGATTATTGGTTGTGTAGTGGTTACATATGAGTTGAGTTGGATTTGTGCTTGGGCAGTGTGGTTGATTATTGGTTGTGTAGTGGTTACATATGAGTTGAGTTGGGTTTGAGTTGTGGTTACCTATACGTTGAGTTGGGCTTGTGCCTGGGCAGTGTGGTTGATTATTGGTTGTGTTGTGGTTACCTCTACGTTGAGTTGAGCTTGTGCCTGGGCAGTGTGGTTCTCCAGCTCAGCCAGCTGCTGCATGGCTGTGTCCACAGAGGAGCTGAGCAGACGCTGTCCTTGCATGCTTGGCCTTGGTCAGGGTGGCCTTGGCCTCCTGTGTTCAGAGAAAAACACAGACAAATGAATATGAAGGATACAGGATTCATAGGGGTGTGATGTGACTTATGTGAATGGAATTTAAACACACACACATCCCCCCCCCATACCCACTTTAGACAGGGAGTGTGCAGTGTGTTCTGCCTGTCCTGCAGTAGCGTTGGAGAGGGTAGCGTTATCCAGGGCAGGCCTCAGGACTCTCTCTGTCTGGTTCACCTTCTTATTGATGTCTTCTAAAACCTTCTCCCTCAGCAGCGTCTCCTTCTTCAGAGCAGCCTTGGTCTGGACCAGCCTTCGAGACCACTCTCTCTGCATGTCTAGGATGGGGGATGGACATGGTTAAAGAAGTGTGATAGCAACTGACAAATACTTCCAAAGTTGTGGCAAAATGGCTTTTAGGACAACAAAGTCAAGGTATTGGAGTGGCCATCACAAAACTCTGACCTCAATCCTACAGAATATTTGTGGTCAGAACTGAAAAAGTGCGTGCGAGCAAGGAGGCCTACAAACCTGATTCAGTTACACCAGCTCTGTCAGGAGGAATGGACCAAAATTCACCCAACTTATTGTGGGAAGCTTTTGGAAGGCTACCCGAAACATTTGACCCAAGTTAAACAATTTTAAAGGCAATGCTACCAAATACTAATTGAGTGTATGTAAACTTCTGACCCACTGGGAATGTGATCAAATAAATAAAAGCTGAAATAACTAATTCTCTAGTATTATTCTGACATTTAACATTCTTAAAATAAAGTGCTAATCCTAACGGACCTAAAACAGGGAATTTTTACTAAGATTAAATGTCAGGAATTGTGAAAAACTGAGTTTAAATATATTTGGCTCAGGTGTATGTAAACTTCCGACTTCAACTGTGTCTAGGTGGGTGAAGGTAGTGTGGAGAGAAATTTATATTGCGTCCTCTATGGACCTGTTGTGGCGATATGCAAATTGGAGTGAGTCTGGGATGATGAAGCTAATTTCCTGCAATTCCATCCATTTTGCTATGGGGTTTTGTACTGTGTATTTTAATACTGTATTCTCAACATAGCTCATCCTAATATTTCTACTACCGTAAAATGCATTTTAGTTTCACTGTTTATATACAATGCATATTTATTAATACAGTGCATTTGGAAAGTATTCAGACCCGTTGATCTTTTCCACGTTTTGCCTTATTCTGAAAACCCCCTCAATCTACACACCATAACCCATAATGACAAAGCAAAATCATCAGGTTTTAGAAATGTTTGCAAATGTATAAAAAATTCAAACTTAAATATTATATTTACATAAGTATTCAGACCCTTTACTCAATACTTTGTTGAAGCACCTACAGTGCCTTGCAAAAGTATTCACCCCCCTTGGCCTTTTTCCTATTTTGTTTCATTACAACCTGTAATTAAAATGGATTTTTATTTGGATTTCATGTAATGGACATACATAAAATATTCCAAATTGGTGAAGTTAAATGTGAAAAAAAAATACTTAAAAAAAAATAATAATAATATATATATATATATATATATATATATATATATAAAATAATAATAATGGAAAAGTGGAACGTGCATATGTATTCATGAAGCCCCTAAATAAGATATGGTGCAACCAATTACCTTCAGAAGTCACATAATTACTTAAATAAACTCCACATGTGTGCAATATAAGTGTCACATGATCTGTCACATGATCTCAGTATACAGTATATACACCTATTCTGAAAAGCCTCAGAGTCTGCCACACCACTGAGCAAGGGGCACCACCAAGCAAGTGGCACTATGAAGACCAAGGAGCTCTCCAAACAGGTCAGGGACAAAGTTGTGGAGAAGTACAGATCAAGGTTGTGAAACAAAAAAATATCTGAAACTTTGAACAACCCACAGAGCACCATTAAGTCCATTATTATTATTTTTAAAGAATTTGTCACCACAACAAACCTGCCAAGAGAGGGCCGCCCACCAAAACTCATGGACCAGGCAAGGAGGGCATTAATCAGAGAAGCAACAAAGATACCAAAGATAACCCTGAAGGAGCTGCAAAGCTCCACAGCGGAGATTAGAGTATCTCTCCATAGGACCACTTTAAGCTGTACACTCCACAGAGCTGGGCGTACGGAAGAGTGGCCAGAAAAAAGCCATTGCTTAAAGAAAATAATAAGCAAACACGTTAGTTGTTCGCCAAAAGGCATATGGAAGAAGGGATTCTGGTCAGATGAGACTAAAATAGTTATGCATGTTGAAGTTTTCAGTTTTTTGTCATATTTCTTTTTTGTTTCACAATAGAAAATATTTTGGGAGTCATGTTGTGTAAATCAAAAGATACAACCCCCCAAAAAAATCTATTTTAATTCCAGGTTGTAAGACAACAAAATAGGAAAAATGCCAAGGGGGGTGAATACTTTCACAACCCACTGTATGGCAGCGATTACAGCCTCAAGTCTTTTTGGTTATGACGCTACAAGCTTGGCACACCTGTATTTGGGGAGTTTCTCCCATTCTTCTCTGCATATCCTCTCAAGCTCTATGAGGTTGGATGGGGAGCGTCGCTGCACAGCTATTTTCAGGTGTTCAATCAGGTTCAAGTCTGGGCTCTGGCTGGGCCACTCAAGGGACTTTCAGAGAATTGTCTCAAAGCCACTCTTGCATTGTCTTGGCTGTGTACTTAGGGTCATTGTCCTGTTGGAAGTTGAACCTTCACCTCAGTCTGAGGTCCTGTTCGCTCTGGAGCAGGTTTTCATTAAGGATCTCTCTGTACTTTGCTCCGTTCATCTTTCCCGCAATCCTGAGTAGTCTCCCAGTCCCTGCCGCTAAAAAACATCCCCACAGCATGATGCTGCCACCACCATGCTTCAACGTAGGGACGGTGCCAGGTTTCCTCCAGACGTGACGCTTGGCGTTCAGGCCAAAGACTATAATCTTGGTTTCATCAGACCAGAGCATTTTGTCTCTCAAGGTCTGAGAGTCCATTAGGTGCCTTTTAGCAAACTCCAAGCGGAGTTTCCCAAAAGTCACCTCCCTGACCAAGGCCCTTTTCCCCCGATTGCTCAGTTTGGCCAGGCGGCCAGCTCTTGGAAAAGTATTGGTGGTTCCAACCTTCTTCTATTTAAGAATGATGGATGCCACTGTGTTCTTGGGGACCTTCAATTCTGCAGACAGTTTTTGGTGCCCTTCCACAGATGTGTGCCTCGACACAATACTGTCTTGGAGCTCTTCGGACAATTCCTTCGACCTCATGGCTTGGTTTTTGCTCTGACATATACTGTCAACTGTGGGACCTTATATAGACAGGTGTGTGCCTTTCCAAATCATGTCCAATCAATTGAATTTAGCACAGGTGGCCTTCAATCAAGTTGTAGAAACATCTCAAGGATGATTAATGGAAACAGGATGCAGCTGAGCTAAATTTCAAGGGTCTGAACACTTATGTAAACAAGCTATTTCTGTGTTCATTTTTTTTTTGCCAAAAAATGGAAAAACCTGTTTTCACTTTGTCATTATGGGGTATTGTGTGTAGATTGTGTGTAGATTTATTTGTGTACTTGTTTTACATTTTACTGCATTGTTAAGAGTCAGTAACATAAGCATTTTGCTGCACGGGTTAAAACATCTGCTAAACTGTTTTGAAAGTCAATCTGTTTTGAAATCATATTGCTGTTTTTGGCTGTACAGATTATGTATTTTGGATGTTTTCAGTGTATTTTGAATGCTTTCAGACAATGTGATGAATTTTTTTGCACAAAATAATTACAAAAAGTAAACTTGAGTTAAATGACTAAATCTGAGATCGCTACTTTTAACGTGTTAAATATAATCAAGGATACAGAACGCTAGCTTCTCTAGGTTAAGTTAACTTTTTATATAATTTCATATGTAGAAACTACTACATCTGAAAATATGGTTTCATATGTGAAACATAGGCTCAACATGTGAAACAACTATTTAATTTGTGAAAATTCAATTTCACGTGAAAATTAGATTTTGACAATTGAAGCTGCAAATTTGACATGCTTTTATTTGTAAGGGTTTATATTCAGACTACCCTGATGAGATTTCTTTTAAATTTGATAAATGTTATAATTTTTTATAGACAGTGAATATATTGTTGAAATGAACTAGAGGCTGTGAAACTCAGAGTGCATTTGAGGCTTTGTTATTATTTCCGACAATCACAGCTGCTCTTCCTCCCCTCACAAAATGGCAAGGGGAGCTTAACAGGGAGAAACAAACGGTTACATTTGTGTTACATTTGTTTTTCTAAGCATTTTGATATTTAATTAGAATAACTCCGTGGGCTGATATTGCAGTGACGGGAATATGAAAACGAAACAAAAAGTCTGAAATAAAAAACAACAGAAAAAGAAACAGAAATAGAACATGCTGCAAACGTCACCTTCCAGTTCTCTCCGCAGGGCGATGACCTCTGACTCCATTTCTTTCCCTGTCACCACCGATGACAGGGCCAGGACCTTTGACCCCTGGGCATGAGCTGTCAGCTGCAGAGGGAGGTACCAGGGATAGAGAGAGAGTAGGGAGTGAACCTCACAGAACCTCAAGAGTTACACATCAGACAGCACAGCATCCTGACTATGGGGTCACTGACTGATTTGACGCAGAAGCATCTACCATCTACTGTAGTTCTAATAAAACAATTGAAATAAATAATTAAGGAATTCATATTTTTCAGACGGACGATAAAAGTACTGTAAAATGTTTTATTATAATCTTTCTTATTATCTGTAAATGTTCTGCTTTTACTCTACAGCAGGGGTACGCGCAATGCCGTCAGTGGTTCTCTGTCTGCATTAACAAGAACAACACACAGGTCTTTCCATGATTGTATGATTTTTTGTGTGCAAATGAACTCAAGTTTACGGACAATGTCAAATGTGAGATAGTGAAGCACCTGAATGAGTGTGGTCTGCAATTACGCAGGTACTTTCCAGAAACAGATGACACAAACAACTGGATTCGTTATCCCTTTCATGCCCTGCATCCAGTCCACTTACCGATATCTGAACAAGAGAGCCTCATCGAAATTGTAACAAGCAGTTCTGTGAAAATTGAATTCAATCAGAAGCCACTGGCATATTTCTGGATTGGGCTGCGCTCAGAGTATCCTGCCTTGGTGAATCACGCTGTACCTATGTGAGAGTGCATTCTCAGCCCTCACTAGCATGAAAACTAAATACATATGTGTGTGGAATACCTGTGGAAAATTATTTAAGACTGAGGCTCTCTCCCATACTGTCACGCCTTGGTCATTGTATTTTGTGTTTTTGTTATATGTTTGGGTAGGCCAGGGTGTGACATGGGTTTATATGTTGTGTTTCGTATTGGGGTTTGTATTATTTGGGATCGCGTCTGATTAGGGGTGTTGTTAGGCTTGGCTGCCTGAGGCGATTCTCAATTAGAGTCAGGTGCTTATCGTTGTCTCTGATTGGGAACCGTATTTAGGCAGCCTGAGTTTCGCTTTGTATTTCGTGGGTGATTGTACCTGTATCTGTGTCGTTTCACCAGATAGGCGCGGTCACTTGGTTTTTTGTTTTCACTTGTTTTGGAAGAGAAGAGAACGAGCGCCATTCTCCTTGCGGAGATGGTGCTAAATACATCAACACGGTCGGTCCCTGGGATTGGGCTGGCCAACACGATTCGGTTTGCTTGGAAGGAAAAGGAGTTGGAGCCTTTAGGACGGGAATCGTTTGGAAGGATAATATTGATGGGGATTCTAAAGCTGACGGTGAAGGACGTGTTTTGTTTCCAAGGCAACTCGTTGGAGGGAGCATACGACGTGGCGCTATATACAGAGGAAAAACACAATGATATCCTGAGAAGGGCAAGAGCGGTGGGAGGTGAGAGGCCGATGTGCCACTACGAAATAACAAGCCTGGCGAAGAATAACTTTAGGGTTGTAACTGTCAACATTTACAACCATTATGTTAAGGACGAAGAGGTGAGGGCTTTTCTGGGGAGATACATGGATAATGTCTCCTCAGCAAGGCACCTCAAAGACTCCCTTGGGTTTTGGAATGGGAGGAGAGGCTTCCAGGCCCTCCTCAGAGAGGACCCAAGGGGACATGGTGGCTACCTCCATCCTCCTGCTATGTTCTTCCTAGGGGCTGACAGGGGGACGTTGTTTTATGCACGTCAGCCCCCATTTTGCAGGCGCTGTATGGCCTACGGTCACATATTCGCCTCATGCAGTGCAAGAAAATGCAGATTTTGTGCATCTGAGGATCATGAGGCGAGGGATCGTGACAAGCCTAAGACGTGCCATGGGTGTGGCTCGTCAGCACACCTGTGGAGGGGGTGCCCGGCCCGTCAGAGGTCATATGCGTCTGCGGCTGGGGGGGAGCAGGAGCGGGTGATGGGGGAAGAAGAGGAGGGGAAGGAAGCACGCCTCATGACCAGAGTTCAGGTCCAGAGGGGAAGGCCACAAGGAAGGAGGAGGAGCCAGAAGCGGCGGATGGAAGAGAGAAGGAAACGGAAGGCACGGGAGTAGGAGAACCAGGAAAAGCGGTGGAAGAAGGCAACCGAGTGGAGGAGCATGAGAGAGAAGAAAGCGAGGGAGGAGTGGTGGAGAAGGAGACGGTGGAAGAGAAAGTGGACTGGGGGGGAAAGTGCCCTGGTGGAAGAGATGAGGGGTATGGTGGAGGAGCTGGCGGGGGGGAGGGTGGTATCTCTCCACTGCCACCATCACCAAAGAAGAGTATGAAGAGGAGGGGGCGATTGGCCGACAGTGAGGGGGAAGGGATGGCCAAGAGAGTGATGGGGGCGGGAGAAACCTCTGGGTTGCTGCTGGTTTCCCCAGGCCCTCAACTTCTGTTGGGTGGGGACACACATAACAAGACTCAGGACTGGGTACAAGAGGAGGTGGGGAGTTTTTTGTTTGGAGACTCAGCCTCCCCAATCTTTTTCCAAACCAGCTGCAACACTGGGGAGGGGGAGGATTGTGGGGGTAGACCCAGGGTGCAGGGCACCCCGGAGCCAAACACTATTCCTGCATCCTGGGATGGTGTGATGGAGGAAGAGGGGGGGGGGGGGGGGGGGGGGGGGTGTCAGGATTACGGATTCTCACCGGTAGATATGGAGCAGGGGAGCATCGGGTGAGTCTCCTGCTTATGTTTTTTTCTGTCTGGGTTTAGAATTTGAGTGTATTACATGTTTTTATTTTTTTCATGGAGTCTAATTTTACTTTTGTTAGTTTAAATGTAAGGGGTTTAAGGGATTGTGTTAAGAGGAGGGCGGTTTTTAGTTATTTGGAGGGTGTGGGGTTTGATTTTTGTTTTTTACAGGAGGTTCACCTGAGGGATGGAGGGGATGTTATTAGGTTTAAGAGGGAGTGGGACAAGGGGGAGTCGGTTTGGGGTGTTGGGGGGGTGCACTCATCGGGGGTAGGGATTTTGTGTGGGCACAGGGAGGTAAAAGTGGAGGATTATTTTGTGGTAATGCAGGGGAGGGTTATAGGGGTGGATGTCACGATAAGGGATTGTAAATTTAGATTAGTGGTGGTGTATGGGCCACAGGTGGTGGCAGACAGGAGGGAGATGGTGGACTGTCTGATGCCCCTGTGTGTCACAAATATGAAATTAGTGATAGGGGAGGATTTTAATACAGATTTAGGAAGAGGGGGGGATAGCAGTGCGGGCGCCATTGCCAGGCTAATGGCTTGCCATGGTCTGGTAGATGGTGGTCTGCACACTACTCCGAAAATGGACGGTCCTACATGGCGCAACTCGAGGGGGGTTGAGCGGAGGCTCGACTATATTTTTGTACCCAGGTCCCAAGTTGTCTGGGCGGCTGTTGCCTGTTTTCTTTTCGGATCACGACGGGGTGCTCCTGCAGGTGGGGTCGCCAGTCTGCCTCTTTCGTAGAGGGTACTGGAAGCTAGATCGGGATGTGCTGGAGGAGCAGGCTTTTGTTGATGGGTTTTATGGTTTCTTTTGGAGCCTTGAGGGCCTCCGGTCCATGTGCGAGGGGGTGTTAGAGTGGTGGGAATTAGTTAAGGTGAGGATTAGGGCTTTTATAATAGGGTATTGCAAGAGGGGAAAAAAGGAGGAGAGGAGGGAGGTGGATCGTATCCAGAGGTTAATTGAACTCTAATACGAGGCAGGCAACCTCAGCGGGTCGTTTGACTGGGAGAGATCCGCAACCCTAAAGGCGCAGCTCAGGGAGTTGCAGAAGCAGAAGGCTCGAGCTTTCCTTGAGCGTGCGCATAGTGGCTTTCTAGAACATAATGAGACTTGTTCTGCTATGTTCTTTAAGTTGGTTAGAGCAAGACAGAGTAGGAAGGTAATGCATGGTGTTAGGGAAGAAAATGGTAGTATAGTTAGAGAACCAGAGGATATGGTCAGGGTGACAACTGATCATTTCCAAGGTTTATTTAAGGAAAGGGAAATAGATGTAGAGCAGGGAAATGTGTTTTTAGAACACTTGTCCAGGCGGTTGCCGGAGGACATTAGAGAAGTGATGGAGGCCCAGATCTCACTAGAAGAGGTTGAGAGCGCTCTTAGGAGGATGGGAAAAGGGAAGGTGCCTGGGATAGATGGGCTGCCGGCTGAGTTTTAACTCAAGTTTTGGGGTATACTTGGTCCAGTGGTCCTCGAAGTCTTGAAGGCCATCCTTGAGATGGGGGTCCCGGGGGGATCAATGGTTGTTGGTGTGCTGTCACTTTTATATAAGAAGGGGGAAGTAACAGACCTTGGCAACTGGTGGCCGTTGACCATGCTGTGTGTAGATTACAAGCTACTTGCAAAGGTTTTAGCAGACCCGTTGCGCACAGCCCTTCCCTACGTCGTTCATGAGGATTAGACGTGCGGGGTAGAGGGCCGCTCTATTAGATGGAACCTACAGTTAATCAGGGACTCCATCGCTTGGGTTGAAGATAGAGGTCTTCCTTTAATGGTAGCAGCGCTAGATCAGGCGAAAGCCTTCGATCGCGTGAATAGATCCTTTTTATTCAGAGTGTTAGGTCGATTAGGATTTGGGGAGAAGTTTATAGGATGGATTCGTACATTATATGTCGGAGCGGGGTGCCGAGTTAGTGTAAATAGTCACTTGGGTGACGTTTTTGACCTCTCGTCTGGGGTCAGGCAGGGGTGCCCACTCTCGGCTCTCCTCTTCGTTCTGTACATGGAGCCTCTGGGGGCTGCCATTAGGACAGACACAGGGGTGGAAGGTTTGCTGATCCCTGGAAGTGGTGGGCTGCGTGTTAAGATGACGCAGTACGGGAGCAGTTCTGAACCATGCAAAGTCTTCCGTCAAGTTTTTCGGAAGATGGTGCGGTAGAACGGATGTGCCTGGGGGGGTTTTCTCTCTGTGAGGGGGCCCTGAGGATTCTCGGGGTCCATTTTGAGACCTCCGGCTCAGCGACGCTAAACTGGAACATGCATATCGCAGTGGTACAGAGGAAGCTAGCAATGTGGAAAGCTAGGTATTTGTCTTTTATGGGCAAAGTTCTGGTCCTAAAGGTGGATGTGTTGCCGTCTCTTTTGTATTTGGCATACATCTACCCATTGCCGGCTTGTCTGAGAAGGCCTCTAGTGAAGCTTGTGTTTCAGTTTATGTGGAGTGGCAGGTGCGAGTGGTTCGCCAGGGCACGCATGATCTGTCCCATCGGGGAGGGAGGTAGGGGGGTACCACATTTCCCCCTCAAGCTGGACACAATTTTTGTTTCTTTCTTGTTAACGGAACTTGCTCAGCCAGTGATACACCCGTCCGGTTACCTCCTGCGGGTGTTTTTCTCGTATCAGGCGAGAAGCATAATGGTGTGGTCTAACACGGGTCCTCGGGCGGAACAGCTGCCGTGGCACTTTGGTCATGCGGCCAAGTGGCTGCGTGAGCACCCTGAGGTTGAAGTTGCCCGAGTAGGTTTAGATCACAGGCACCTGTACGAGGAGGTCAGAAAGGCAGGGAGTCCGGCGCCTGTAGTGGGCATCTCGGAAGTGGTCTGGGAGGGAGTGCAGGCGCGGGGTCTGGATAACAGGCTCAAGGACCTGAATTGGTTGAGCCTTCATAAGTGTTTGCCGGTACGTTCCATCTTGTACTGGTATAATTTGGTGCAATCCCCCACCTGTCTAAGATCCTCTTGTGGCAGGGAGGAGACTGTGCGCCATGTCTTTTGGGACTGTGCCTTTGCCGGAGTAGTATGGGCTAGGGCACGGGTGTTGTTAGGTTTGGTAAAGGGGGATTTTGTATTGACGTGGGCCAGGTTAGAGAGGGGTGTAGGGAGAGCGAGAGGGACGGATAGGGACAGGTTTCTGCTCTGGCTTCTCATGAGTCTCTTTAAACGGGGGCTGTGGGAAGCAAGGCAGAACATGGTGAAGACAGGGAGAGATTGGGGGGTGGAAGGGATAGTGAGGAGGGTGGAAGGAGATTTGAGGGGGAGAATGAAGAGGGATGAGAGGAAGTGGGGGCAGCATGCTGCTCGGGAGAGGTGGAAGGGGGGTTTAGGGCTGGGTGTCATTTAGATTTGTAAGAGGATACATTAGGGACGGGAAGATAGGGAGAGGAATTTTGTAGGGTGACTGGGAGGGAAGATGCTCCCCTGAGGTTTTGTTTGGGGTTTATGTATAGTTTAATTTGTTTATTTAAAATACCATTATTTGTGTATGTGTGTAAATTATGAGTTGTAAAGAATGAATGGTATTGAAGATAATAAATTATTTTTTATAAAAAATTTAAAAAACAGATAGGCTGTAATTAGTTTCACGTTCCGTTCTGTTGTTTTTGTATTTAGTTTCTGTTATTTCATGTACCGCGATTCTTTCATTAAAGTCATGAGTAACCTACACGCTGCATTTCGGTCCGACTCTCTTCTTTCAACAGACGAACGGCGTTACAGAAACACCCACCTCTCACGGACCGAGCAGTGTGTAAACTGGCAGGAGCTAAAGGAGGTAGAGGCATGGAGTATACGACGTGGGAAGAAATCGACAGGTGGGCGGCCGACCCAGAGAGAGTGCAGGCGTCCGCCTGGGATTCGATTCAGCAGTGCGAAGAGGGCTACAGGCGAATGGATTCAAAAAGGAAAACACGGCGACGCAGAGCGAAAACCGAAAGTAACCCCCAATTATTTATTGGGGGAGGGCGCAGAGAGAGAGTGGCTGAGTCAGGGTTCAGACCTGAGCCAACTCTCCCTGTTAATCGTGAAGAGCAGTTGCAGTGGGAGAGGCTGCACCACTTGGAGAATTGGACATGGGAGGAGGAATTAGACGGTAAAGGACCCTGGGCTCAGCCTGGAGAATATCGCCGTCCCAAGGAAGAAATAGAAGCGGATAAAGCGGAGAGGCGCTGGTATGAGGAGGCAGCACGGCGACGCGGTTGGAAGCCGGAAAAGCAGCCCAAAAAAATTATTGGGAGGGGGCTAGAAGGGAGTATGTTTATGCCAGGTAGGAGACCTGCGCAAACTCCCTGTGCTCACCGTTGGGCTAGAGAGACCGGGCAGGCACCGTGTTATGCTATGGAGCGCACAGTGTTTCCAGTGCGGGTGCAGAGCCAGGTGCGTCACATACCAGCCCTTCCTATTGGCCGGGCTAGAGTGGGCATCGAGCCAGGTAAGCTTGGGCAGGCTCGATGCTCAAGAGCTCCAGTGCGCCTGCACGGTCCGGTCTATCCAGAGCCACCTCCACACACCAGTCCTCCGGTAGCAGCTCCCCGCACCAGGCTTCCTGTGCGTGTCCTCGATCCAGTACCACCAGTTCCAGCACCACGCATCAGGCCTCCAGTGCGCCTCGCCTGTTCAGCGCAGCCAGCGCTTTTCTCCTCTCCTGCGCTGTCGGAGTCTCCCGCCTGTTTAGCGCTGCCAGAGCCTTTCTCCTCTCCTGTGCCGCCAGTGCTCCCAGTCTGCCCAGCGCCGCCAGTGCTCCCAGTCTGCCCAGCGCCACCAGTGCTCCCAGTCTGCCCAGCGCCGCCAGTGCTCCCAGTCTGCCCAGCGCCGCCAGTGCTCCAAGTCTGCCCAGCGCCGCCAGTGCTCCCAGTCTGCCCAGCGCCGCCAGTGCTCCCAGTCTGCCCAGCGCCGCCAGTGCTCCCAGTCTGTCCAACGCCGCCAGTGCTCCCAGTCTGCCCAGCGCCGCCAGTGCTCCCAGTCTGCCCAGCGCCGCTAGTGCTCCCAGTCTGCCCAGCACCGCCAGTGCCGCCAATCAGCCCAGCGCCGCCCAGACAACCCAGACAACCAGTCTCTTCCAGATCTGCCAGACAACCAGTCTCTTCCAGTTCCGCCAGCCAGCCAGGATTTACCGGAGCCTACTACCTGCCTGAGCTTCCTCTCAGTACTGTGCTTCCTCTCAGTACTGTGCTTCCTCTCAGTACTGGGCTTCCTCTCAGTACTGGGATTCCTCTCAGTACTGGGCTTCCTCTCAGTACTGAGCTTCCCCTCAGTCCCGGGCTGCTTCTGTCCCGAGCTGCCCCTCTGTCCCGAGCTGCCCCTCTGTCCCGAGCTGCCCCTCTGTCCCGAGCTGCCCCTCTGTCCCGAGCTGCCCCTCTGTCCCGAGATGCCCCTCTGTCCCGAGATGCCCCTCAGTCACAAGCTGCTCCTCAGTTATGTGGGGATCTGGGTAAGGAATATTAGGCCATGGTCGGCGGAGAGGGTGGATTATCCCAGGACGCGAAGGGGAGGAACAAGGACATTTATGGAGTGGGGTCCACGTCCCGAGCCAGAACCGCCACCATGGACAGACGCCCACCCGGACCCTCCCTATGTTCTTGAGGTGCGTCCGGGAGTCCGTACCTTAGAGGGGGGGTTCTCTCACGCCTTGGTCATTGTATTTTGTGTTTTTGTTATATGTTTGGGTAGGCCAGGGTGTGACATGAGTTTATATGTTGTGTTTCGTATTGGGGTTTGTATTACATTTACATTTACATTTAAGTCATTTAGCAGACGCTCTTATCCAGAGCGACTTACAAATTGGTGCATTCACCTTATGACATCCAGTGGAACAGTCACTTTACAATAGTGCATCTAAATCTTAAAGGGGGGGGTGAGAAGGATTACTTATCCTATCCTAGGTATTCCTTAAAGAGGTGGGGTTTCAGGTGTCTCCGGAAGGTGGTGATTGACTCTGCTGTCCTGGCGTCGTGAGGGAGTTTGTTCCACCATTGGGGGGCCAGAGCAGTGAACAGTTTTGACTGGGCTGAGCGGGAACTGTACTTCCTCAGTGGTAGGGAGGCGAGCAGGCCAGAGGTGGATGAACGCAGTGCCCTTGTTTGGGTGTAGGGCCTGATCAGAGCCTGGAGGTACTGAGGTGCCGTTCCCCTCACAGCTCCGTAGGCAAGCACCATGGTCTTGTAGCGGATGCGAGCTTCAACTGGAAGCCAGTGGAGAGAGCGGAGGAGCGGGGTGATGTGAGAGAACTTGGGAAGGTTGAACACCAGACGGGCTGCGGCATTCTGGATGAGTTGTAGGGGTTTAATGGCACAGGCAGGGAGCCCAGCCAACAGCGAGTTGCAGTAATCCAGACGGGAGATGACAAGTGCCTGGATTAGGACCTGCGCCACTTCCTGTGTGAGGCAGGGTCGTACTCTGCGGATGTTGTAGAGCATGAACCTACAGGAACGGGCCACCGCCTTGATGTTAGTTGAGAACGACAGGGTGTTGTCCAGGATCACTCCAAGGTTCTTAGCGCTCTGGGAGGAGGACACAATGGAGTTGTCAACCGTGATGGCGAGATCATGGAACGGGCAGTCCTTCCCCGGGAGGAAGAGCAGCTCCGTCTTGCCGAGGTTCAGCTTGAGGTGGTGATCCGTTATCCACACTGATATGTCTGCCAGACATGCAGAGATGCGATTCGCCACCTGGTCATCAGAAGGGGGAAAGGAGAATATTAATTGTGTGTCGTCTGCATAGCAATGATAGGAGAGACCATGTGAGGTTATGACAGAGCCAAGTGACTTGGTGTATAGCGAGAATAGGAGAGGGCCTAGAACAGAGCCCTGGGGGACACCAGTAGTGAGAGCGCGTGGTGAGGAGACAGATTCTCGCCACGCCACCTGGTAGGAGCGACCTGTCAGGTAGGACGCAATCCAAGCGTGGGCCGCGCCGGAGATGCCCAACTTGGAGAGGGTGGAGAGGAGGATCTGATGGTTCACAGTATCGAAGGCAGCCGATAGGTCTAGAAGGATGAGAGCAGAGGAGAGAGAGTTAGCTTTAGCAGTGCGGAGCGCCTCCATGATACAGAGAAGAGCAGTCTCAGTTGAATGACTAGTCTTGAAACCTGACTGATTTGGATCAAGAAGGTCATTCTGAGAGAGATAGCGGGAGAGCTGGCCAAGGACGGCACGTTCAAGAGTTTTGGAGAGAAAAGAAAGAAGGGATACTGGTCTGTAGTTGTTGACATCGGAGGGATCGAGTGTAGGTTTTTTCAGAAGGGGTGCAACTCTCGCTCTCTTGAAGACGGAAGGGACGTAGCCAGTGGTCAGGGATGAGTTGATGAGCGAGGTGAGGTAAGGGAGAAGGTCTCCGGAAATGGTCTGGAGAAGAGAGGAGGGGATAGGGTCAAGCGGGCAGGTTGTTGGGCGGCCGGCCGTCACAAGACGCGAGATTTGATTGGGAACCGTATTTAGGCAGCCTGAGTTTCGCTTTGTATTTCGTGGGTGTTTGTTCCAGTCTCTGTGTTGTAGTCACCAGATAGGCTGTAATTAGTTTCACGTTCCGTTCTGTTGTTTTTGTATTTAGTTTCAGTTATTTCATGTACCGCGATTCTTTCATTAAAGTCATGAGTAACCTACACGCTGCATTTCGGTCCGACTCTCTTCTGTCAACAGACGAACGCCGTTACACATACAACCCAACATTGCACAGTTATGTGCATCCTTTCAAGCACACCCTTCTCATTAACCTGTGGTGAGTTATTCACAATTTTAGTTGAGAAAATAATGTTTTATATGTAAGATGTTTACATAAAGAGCAAAATAATGAATAATTATTACATTATTATTTGTGACCTGGTCCTATAAGAGCTCTTTGTCACTTCCCACGAGTTGGGTTGTGACAAAAACTCACACATTCTTATGTTTAATGAATGTAACGTATAGTGTGTGTGTGTGGCAGGCTTACAATCATGGCAAAAACAACATTTGAGAGTGTACTGACCCTGGTGCTAGAGGGGGTATGCAGCTGGAGGTTGAATGTTTGAAGGGGTATGGCACTATAAAAGTTTGGGAACCATTGCTCTACAGGATATTGAATGGTATGTGGATTGTGTGTACATTCTATTGTCTATTTTTGTCAGTATATACTGTTTATTGCTGTCAGCAACATTTCACCAGGTCATATTCCTGGTACATGTAAATGTTAGGTGTGCAGATAAAACCCCCTCTACCTTGTAAATATCCTTTACAGCAGCCATGTTGTTGTGAGCGGTCTGTATGCGAGGCTCCATCTCCTCTCTGATCTTATTGACCAGCTCATCTTTAGACTGGACATTAAACGCCAGCTCAGCTGTCCTGTTGCTTAGCTCAACATCCTGAGGAAAGGGGAGAACAGCTGACATTCATTCATTCAGACATTCAGTCAGTAATTCAGTCAGTCAGTCAATAAGTCAGTCAGTCAGTCAGTCAGTCAGTCCATCAACTTGGGAGTACAATGAGTTCTTATTACCCCTGACCGCGGTAGCCACTGACCTCTGATTGATTGGCAGCCGGTGCGAGGCTGGGGTCTGATTGGATGTAACCCTGTGTTGGTCTGAGATCTAATTGGTTGGTTCCTGATGTGGATTTGGTCCTCCTCTGGGACAGCTCCAATAGGGAGAAGGTGAGGTTTCCTAGGGCAACCAAGACATCAGCAGACTCCTCCTCCAGAGACAATTTATTGGCTAGAGTCCTATTCACTTGGGTAGTCAGATTCTCCTTTATCTGCTGCATGTCTGCCAGTCTGAGAGAGAGAAAGAGAGATAATGAGAGAGAGCAAGAGAGAGAATGAATGAGCGAGAGAGGGGAGGGTGTTAGATCATTCAGTGTTTTGATTCCTGACACACTCGCGTGCACATACACACACACACGCACACAAACAATCAATCAATCAAATGCATTTATAAAGCCATTTTTACATCAGCCGATGTCACAAAGTGCTATATAGAAACCCAGCCTAAAACCCCAAACAGCAAGCAATGCAGATGTAGAAGCACAGTGGCTAGGAAAAACTTCCTAGAAAGGCATGAACCTAGGAAGCAACCTAGAGAGGATCCAGGCTCTGAGGGGTGGCCACACATCCTCCCACACACACCCTACTTCACACACCCTCCCACACACACCCTTCCACCCATGCACCCACCAAATTGTTCTGAAATATTACGATTAAATCCCCAGAAGCAAGCAGACTAGTGCTGGTATGAGGGTAATCCATTTCTTTTCTCCTGCCTGCTCCCATCGTGGCGTGGCGTGGCCACCAGAGGTTTTTGCATGGTTCCGTTGAGCTTTGGGGGTAATCCTCAGTTCAATCTCACGCTAGGAGATGCTGCTCCCTCCATGCTGCTCCCTCCATAAAAGCAGCCCCAGAAAGCAATTAGCTTAAAGAGGAGGGAAGAGAGCTATTCCCCTGTGGACAAATGTCTTATTTTCATAACTTCAGTGTAGCCTGGAGTTATTTAGCTAGCATTCCACTCCTTGCTTCTTCTTGTCATTGCAAAAGAGACTGTCTTTCTGCAATCTTCAAATATGAACATTCTATCATTAATGAGCTTGAGGAGATCAGAGGATTTGATCCTGATTCGATAACCCTCATAGCTATCATCCAGTCACAATGTTTATGCAAATTAGACTGATAGTATATTTTCCTAACTTAATTCATGAATTTGATTGGAAACATTCTATCATTGGGCATTCTGATGTAATACATTTACTTGTAAACATAAACATTGTGCGTGGGGAGAACAGAGGATTCCCGTTTTGTGCCATTCAAACTTCCCCTCCAGTTCATTGTGAACGCTGTAGCCTATTTTATACCCAGCAATCAAGAGCAAGGTACTATATACAGTACCAGTCAAAAGTTTGGACACACCTACTCAAGGTTTTATTTTTTATTTTTACTATTTTCTACATTGTAAAATAATAGTGAAGATATCCAAACTATGAAATAACACATATGAAATAACACACAAGTGTTAAACATGGTCTGTGGTCCCCACCTGCAGAACCACTCCTTTATTGGGGGTGTCCTGCTAATTGCTTATATTTTCCACCTGTTGTCTATTCCATTAGGCACAACAGCATGTGAAATGTATTGTAAATCAGTATTGCTTCCTAAGTGGACAGTTTGATTTCACAGAAGTGTGATTGACTTTGAGTTACATTGTGTTGTTTAAGTGTTCCCTTTATTTTTTTGAGCAGTGTATATTTCATATTTGAGATTCTTCAAAGTAGCCACACTTTGCCTTGATGACAGTTTTGCACACTTTTGACATTCTCTCAACCAGCTTAATGAGGTAGTCTCCTGTAATGCATTTCAATTAACAGGTGAGCCTT
Source organism: Oncorhynchus gorbuscha (assembly GCF_021184085.1). Classification (NCBI taxonomy): domain Eukaryota; kingdom Metazoa; phylum Chordata; class Actinopteri; order Salmoniformes; family Salmonidae; genus Oncorhynchus; species Oncorhynchus gorbuscha. The sequence goes on along the minus strand of NC_060183.1, from coordinate 66,723,708 downwards.
GTTAAAAGTGAATTTGTGGAATTTCTTTCCTTTTTAATGTGTTTGAGCCAATCAGTTGTGTTGTGACAAGGTAGGGGTAGTATACAGAATATAGCCCTATTTGGTAAAATACCAAGTCCATATTATGTCAAGATCAGCTCAAATAAGCAAAGAGATATGATAGTCCATCATTACTTTAAGACAAGGTCAGTCAATGCAGAACATTTCAAGAACTTTGAAAGTTCCTTCAAGTGCAATTTAAAAAAAACATCCAAACTTTTGACTGGTACTGTATACATATACAGAAGACAGAGATGTGTAAGTTAGAAGTTGGTTCATATGCTAGCCTGTTATTCCATCATTAGTATGCTAGTCTACAGTGCATTTGGAAGGTATTCAGACTTTTTCCACATTTTGTTACGTTACAGCTTTATTGTAAATTTGATAAAATATTTTTTTTCCTCATCAATCTACACACAATACTCCATAATGACAAAGGAAACACAGGTTATTAGAAATGTTTTAAATGTATGATTTGGACATGATTTGTTAAGGTACACACCTGTCTTTTTAAGATCCCACAGTTGACAGTGCATGTCAGAGCAAAAACCAAGCCATGAGGTCGAAGGAATTGTCCGTAGAGCTCCGAGACAGGATTGTGTCGAGGCACAGATCTGTGGAAGGGTACCAAAAAATGTCTGCAGCATTGAAGGTCCCCAAGAACACAGTGGCCTCCATTATTCTTAAAAACCTCTCTGGGATATTCGGTATTGTTGCGTCCCACACCGCCAACAGCCAGTGAAAGTGCAGGGCGCCAAATTCAAAACAAGACAAATCTCATAATTAAAATTCCTCAAGCATACAAGTATTTTAGACCATTTTAAGGATACAATTCTCGTTAATCCAGCCGCAGTGTCTGATTTCAAAAAGGCTTTACAGCGAAAGCACCACAAACGATTATGTTAGGTCACCACCAAGTCACAGAAAATCTCAGCCATTTTTCCAGCCAATGAGAGGAGTCACAAAAAGCAGAAATATAGATAAAATTTATCAATAACCTTTGATGATCTTCATCAGATGAAACTCATAGGACTTCATGTTACACAATACATGTATGTTTTGTTCGATAAAGTGCATATTTATATCCAAAAATCTCATTTTACATTGGCGTGTTATGTTCAGTAGATCCAAAACATGAGGTGATTTTGCAGAGCCACATCAATTCACAGAAATACTCATAATAAACATTGATAAAAGATACAACTATTACACATGGAACTTTAGGTGAACTGCATCCGCTGTGTCAGATTTAAAAAAAACTTTACGGAAAAAGCACACCATGCAATTATCTGAGACCAAAACAGCGCTCAGAGACCAAAACAGCCAAAGAGATATCCGCCATGTGGGGTGTCAACATTAGGCAGAAATAGCATTATAAATATTCACTTACCTTTGATGATGTTCATCAGAATGCACTCCCAGGAATCCCAGTTCCACAATAAATGTTTGATTTGTTCGATAAAGTTCATAATTTATGTCCAAATACCTTCCTTTGTTAGGGCATTTGGTTAAAAAAATCCAAACGCGCGTGAAAAGTCCAAAAAGTTATATTACAGGTCGTAGAAACATATCAAACTAAGTGTAGAATCAATCTTTAGGATGTTTTTAACATGAATCTTCAATAATGTTTGTCTGTAGAAAAGCAATGGAACGCAAGCTAACTTTCACATGACCGCACGTCACGAGCTCGTTGCAATCTGCAAGACACCTGGCTCAATCCCCTCTCATTCGGCCCCACCTCACAGTAGAAGCATCAAACAAGCTTCTAAAAACTGTTGACATCTAGTGGAAGTCTTAGGAAGTGCAAGATGACCAATATCTCATTGTATCTTCAATAGGGAATGAGTTGAAAAATGACCAACCTCAGATTTCCCACTTTCTCAGGTTTTCGCCTGCCATGTGAGTTCTGTTATACTCACAGACATCATTCAAACATTTTTAGAAACGTCAGATTGTTTCCCATCCAACTATACTAATTATATGCATATTCTAGCTTTTATGGCTGAGTAGCAGGCAGTTTACTGTTATTAATCCAAGCTACTCAATACTGCCCCCCAGTCACCAATAAGTTTTAAATAGAAGACGTTTGGAACCATCAAGACCTCTTTGGCCGCCCGGCCAAACTGAGCAATCGGGGGAGAAGGGCCCCAGTCAGGGAGGTGACCAATAACCAGATGGTCACTCTGACAGAGCTCCAGAGGTCCGCTGTGGAATTTGGAGAACCTTCCAGAAGGACAACCATCTCTGTAGCACTCCACCAATCAGTCCTTTATGGTAGAGTGGCCAGAATAAAGCCACTCCTCAGTAAATAGCACGACAGCCCTCTTGAAGTTTGCCATGAGGCACCTAAAGGACTCTGACTATGAGAAACAAGATTAAGAGAATCTTGTTTCTCATAGTCAGAGTCCTTTCAATCTGATGTTACCAAGATTGAACTCTTTGGCCTGAGTGCCAAGCATCACGTCTGAAGGAAACCTGGTACCATCCCTACGGTGAAGCATGGTGGTGGCAGCATCATGCTGTGGGGATGTTTTTTAACAGCAGGGACTGGGAGACTACTCAGGATTGAGGGAATGAAAACCTGCTCCAGAGTGCACAGGACCTCAGACTGGGGCGAAGGTTCTCCTTCCAACAGGACAATGACCCTAAGTACACAGCCAAGACATTTCAGAAATGGCTTTGGGACAATTCTCTGAATGTCCTTGAGTGGCCCAGCCAGAGCCCAGACTTGAACCCGATCGAACATCTCTGGAGAGACCTTTGTTTTCGCTTTGTCATTATGGGGTATTGTGTGTAGACTGATGAGGAACAAGGGGTCTGAATAATTTCCAAATGCACTGTATTGGGCCTTCTACAGTACATTTAGGTGACAACCACCTACGCTATGCAAAAACATTTTTTGCCAAAGAATTGTAGTTGAACATCGTCTAATGCATCTGTTGAATTAAATGTGCAATACAAAAGTGTAGTGCCTAGGCCTATTTTATTAAAGAAACCCTGGCTGTTGACATACAACAGATCGCAAAGCAGGGAATCTCCATTCCACATTGAGCTCATTTTTGAAAATGGCAAGTTCACTTTTTCCTCCATAAATGCATATCAAGTGCAAGTACGCTTCCCAGCAGCTCACATTAGCAGGATGGGGGGCCTTTTCATTAGGAAGGACATCTACCGTGGATAGCTAAAATAATGATAAACACTTCCTCAATTTAAATATTATATATCCGTCTTTCGGATGGACGTTAAACGGGTGTCCTGACTCTCTGAGGTCATTAAAGAGACATTAAAGATCCCATGGTACTTATCGTAAGAGTAGGGGTGTTAACCCCGGTGTCCTGGTTAAATTCCCAATCTGGCCGTCAAACCATCATGGTCACCTAATAATCCCCAGTTTACAATTGGCTCATTAATCCCCCTCCTCTCCCCTGTAACTATTCCCCAGGTCGTTGCTGCAAATGAGAACATGTTCTCAGTCAACTTACCTGGGAAAATAACAGATAAAAAATAAAATAAAATAAAAAATTAAACCTATGGGGACACCTATAGCCTACATTTGGCAGACCAGTACTCGTGGTCATTGTAGCCTTTTATCGTCTAGACGTTGATCTATCTTCATGCCTAGAATAAAAACCACCAGACTCATTTGAATGAAAAATAATAATAATTACATGGGGCAGTTTAGAAAAATAAATCCAGTGCAACTCTTCCTCTGGAATAAGGCACAATGCTGGGATAATCATGACATAACCAACGTCTCTAGTAATGCTGCAGCTGTCTCTCTATGTCATGTTTTGTCTTATATTGTCTTGTCATTTTGCTTTTCCTTCTGTTCGTTTTCCCCCTGCTGGTCTTTTTAGGTTCGTTCCCTTTTTTCTCTCTCCCTCCCTCTCTCTCTTCTCTCTATCGTTCCGTTCCTGCTCCCAGCTGTTCCTATTCCCCTAATCAATCATTTAGTCTTTCCACTCCTGTTCCCTATCTTTTCCCCTGATTAGAGTCCCTATTTCTCCCCTTGTTTTCCGTTTCTGTCCTGTCGGATCCTTGTATATTGTTCACCGTGCTGTGTCTTTGTATCGCCCTGTCGTGTCGTGTTTCCCTCAGATGCTGCGTGGTGAGCAGGTGTCTGAGTCTGCTACGGTCAAGTGCCTTCCCGAGGCAACCTACAGTTTATGATCGAGTCTCCAGTCTGTTCTCGTCATTACGAGTGGAATTGTTTTTTATGCTTTATTTACCGCTCCGATTTGTCTAGGAGTATTGCATATTTCCTTTGCTGGATTAAAGACTCTGTTTTCGCCAAGTCGCTTTTGGGTCCTCATTCACCTGCATAACAGAAGGATCCGACCAAAGAATGGACCCAGCGACTACAGACGCTCGTAACACTGCCGTCGAGATCCAAGGAGCCATGCTCGGCAGACACGAGCAGGAATTGTCTGCTGCTCGTCATGCCGTGGAGAACCTGGCCGCTCAGGTTTCCGACCTCTCTGGACAGTTCCAGAGTCTTCGTCTCGTGCCACCTGTTACTTCCTGGTCTGCCGAGCCTCCGGAACCTAGGGTTAATAACCCACCTTGTTACTCCGGGCAGCCCACGGAGTGCCGCTCCTTTCTCACCCAGTGTGATATTGTGTTCTCTCTCCAACCCAACACATACTCTAGAGAGAGAGCTCGGGTTGCTTACGTCATATCACTCCTTACTGGCCGGGCTCGAGAGTGGGGCACAGCTATCTGGGAGGCAAGGGCTGATTGTTCTAACAATTACCAGAACTTTAAAGAGGAGATGATTCGGGTTTTTGACCATTCAGTTTTTGGTAGGGAGGCTTCTAGGGCCCTGGCTTCCCTATGCCAAGGTGATCGATCCATAACGGATTACTCTATAGAGTTTCGCACTCTTGCTGCCTCTAGTGACTGGAACGAGCCGGCGCTGCTCGCTCGTTTTCTGGAGGGACTCCACGCAGTGGTTAAAGATGAGATTCTCTCCCGGGAGGTTCTTTCCAGTGTGGACTCTTTGATTGCTCTCGCCATCCGCATAGAACGACGGGTAGATCTTCGTCACCAAGCTCGTGGAAGAGAGCTCGCGTCAACGGTGTTTCCCTGCTCCGCATCGCAACCATCTCCCTCCTCTGGCTCAGAGACTGAGCCCATGCAGCTGGGAGGTATTCGCATCTCGACTAAGGAGAGGGAACGGAGGATCACCAACCGCCTGTGCCTCTATTGCGGACTTGCTGGACATTTTGTCAATTCATGTCCAGTAAAGCCAGAGCTCATCAGTAAGCGGAGGGCTACTGGTGAGCGCTACTACTCAGGTCTCTCCATCTAGATCCTGTACTACTATGTCGGTCCATCTACGCTGGACCGGTTCGGGTGCTACATGCAGTGCCTTGATAGACTCTGGGGCTGAGGGTTGTTTCATGGACGAAGCATGGGCTCGGAAACATGACATTCCTTTCAGACAGTTAGACAAGCCTACGCCCATGTTCGCCTTAGATGGTAGTCATCTTCCCAGTATCCGATTTGAGACACTACCTTTAACCCTCACAGTATCTGGTAACCACAGTGAGACTATTTCTTTTTTGATTTTTCGTTCACCTTTTACACCTGTTGTTTTGGGTCATCCCTGGCTAGTATGTCATAATCCTTCTATTAATTGGTCTAGTAATTCTATCCTATCCTGGAACGTTTCTTGTCATGTGAAGTGTTTAATGTCTGCCATCCCTCCCGTTTCTTCTGTCCCCACTTCTCAGGAGGAACCTGGCGATTTGACAGGAGTGCCGGAGGAATATCATGATCTGCGCACGGTCTTCAGTCGGTCCCGAGCCAACTCCCTTCCTCCTCACCGGTCGTATGATTGTAGTATTGATCTCCTTCCGGGGACCACTCCTCCTCGGGGTAGACTATACTCTCTGTCGGCTCCCGAACGTAAGGCTCTCGAGGATTATTTGTCTGTGTCTCTTGACGCCGGTACCATAGTGCCTTCTTCCTCTCCGGCCGGGGCGGGGTTTTTTTTTGTTAAGAAAAAGGACGGTACTCTGCGCCCCTGCGTGGATTATCGAGGGCTGAATGACATAACGGTTAAGAATCGTTATCCGCTTCCCCTTATGTCATCAGCCTTCGAGATTCTGCAGGGAGCCAGGTGCTTTACTAAGTTGGACCTTCGTAACGCTTACCATCTCGTGCGCATCAGAGAGGGGGACGAGTGGAAAACGGCGTTTAACACTCCGTTAGGGCATTTTGAGTACCGGGTTCTGCCGTTTGGTCTCGCCAATGCGCCAGCTGTTTTTCAGGCATTAGTTAATGATGTTCTGAGAGACATGCTGAACATCTTTGTTTTTGTCTACCTTGACGATATCCTGATTTTTTTTTCACCGTCACTCGAGATTCATGTTCAGCACGTTCGACGTGTTCTCCAGCGCCTTTTAGAGAATTGTCTCTACGTGAAGGCTGAGAAGTGCTCTTTTCATGTCTCCTCCGTTACTTTTCTCGGTTCCGTTATTTCCGCTGAAGGCATTCAGATGGATTCCGCTAAGGTCCAAGCTGTCAGTGAGTGGCCCGTTCCAAGGTCACGTGTCGAGTTGCAGCGCTTTCTAGGTTTCGTTAATTTCTATCGGCGTTTCATTCGTAATTTCGGTCAAGTTGCTGCCCCTCTCACAGCTCTTACTTCTGTCAAGACGTGTTTTAAGTGGTCCGGTTCCGCCCAGGGAGCTTTTGATCTTCTAAAAGAACGTTTTACGTCTGCTCCTATCCTCGTTACTCCTGACGTCACTAGACAATTCATTGTCGAGGTTGACGCTTCAGAGGTAGGCGTGGGAGCCATTCTACCCCAGCGCTTCCAGTCTGACGATAAGGTTCATCCTTGCGCTTATTTTTCTCATCGCCTGTCGCCATCTGAACGCAACTATGATGTGGGTAACCGCGAACTGCTCGCCATCCGCTTAGCCCTAGGCGAATGGCGACAGTGGTTGGAGGGGGCGACCGTTCCTTTTGTCGTTTGGACAGACCATAAGAACCTTGAGTACATCCGTTCTGCCAAACGACTTAATGCTCGTCAAGCTCGTTGGGCGTTGTTTTTCGCTCGTTTCGAGTTTGTGATTTCTTACCGTCCGGGTAGCAAGAACACCAAGCCTTATCCCGTCTTTTTAGTTCTTCTGTGGCTTCTACTGATCCCGAGGGGATTCTTCCTTATGGGCGTGTTGTCGGGTTGACAGTCTGGGGAATTGAAAGACAGGTTAAGCAAGCACTCACGCACACTGCGTCGCCGCGCGCTTGTCCTAGTAACCTTCTTTTCGTTCCTGTTTCTACTCGTCTGGCTGTTCTTCAGTGGGCTCACTCTGCCAAGTTAGCTGGTCATCCCGGCGTTCGAGGCACTCTTGCTTCTATTCGCCAGCGCTTTTGGTGGCCGACTCAGGAGCGTGACACGCGCCGTTTCGTGGCTGCTTGTTCGGACTGCGCGCAGACTAAGTCAGGTAACTCTCCTCCTGCCGGTCGTCTCAGACCGCTTCCCATTCCTTCTCGACCATGGTCTCACATCACCCTAGACTTCATTACCGGTCTGCCTTTGTCTGCGGGGAAGACTGTGATTCTTACGGTTGTCGATAGGTTCTCTAAGGCGGCACATTTCATTCCCTCGCTAAACTTCCTTCCGCTAAGGAGACGGCACAAATCATCATCGAGAATGTGTTCAGAATTCATGGCCTCCCGTTAGACGCCGTTTCAGACAGAGGCCCGCAATTCACGTCACAGTTTTGGAGGGAGTTCTATCGTTTGATTGGTGCGTCCGTCAGTCTCTCTTCCGGGTTTCATCCCCAGTCTAACGGTCAAGCAGAGAGGGCCAATCAGACGATTGGTCGCATACTACGCAGCCTTTCTTTCAGAAACCCTGCGTCTTGGGCAGAACAGCTCCCCTGGGCAGAATACGCTCACAACTCGCTTCCTTCGTCTGCTACCGGGTTATCTCCGTTTCAGAGTAGTCTGGGTTACCAGCCTCCTCTGTTCTCATCCCAGCTTGCCGAGTCCAGCGTTCCCTCCGCTCAAGCGTTTGTCCAACGTTGTGAGCGCACCTGGAGGAGGGTGAGGTCTGCACTTTGCCGTTACAGGGCACAGACTGTGAGAGCCGCCAATAAACGTAGGATTAGAGTCCAAGGTATTGTTGCGGCCAGAGAGTGTGGCTTTCCACTCGCAACCTTCCTCTTACGACAGCTTCTCGTAAGTTGACTCCGCGGTTCATTGGTCCGTTCCGTGTCTCCCAGGTCGTCAATCCTGTCGCTGTGCGACTGCTTCTTCCGCGACATCTTCGTCGCGTCCATCCTGTCTTCCATGTCTCCTGTGTCAAGCCCTTTCTTCGCACCCCGTTCGTCTTCCCTCCCCCTCCCGTCCTTGTCGAGAGCGCACCTATTTACAAGGTACGTAGGATCATGGACATGCGTTCTCGGGGACGGGGTCACCAATACTTAGTGGATTGGGAGGGTTACGGTCCTGAGGAGAGGAGTTGGGTTCCGTCTCGGGACGTGCTGGACCGTTCACTGATTGATGATTTCCTCCGTTGCCGCCAGGATTCCTCCTCGAGTGCGCCAGGAGGCGCTCGGTGAGTGGGGGGTACTGTCATGTTTTGTCTTATATTGTCTTGTCATTTTGCTTTTCCTTCTGTTCGTTTTCCCCCTGCTGGTCTTTTTAGGTTCGTTCCTTTTTTCTCTCTCCCTCCCTCTCTCTCTTCTCTCTATCGTTCCGTTCCTGCTCCCAGCTGTTCCTATTCCCCTAATCAATCATTTAGTCTTTCCACTCCTGTTCCCTATCTTTTCCCTGATTAGAGTCCCTATTTCTCCCCTTGTTTTCCGTTTCTGTCCTGTCGGATCCTTGTATATTGTTCACCGTGCTGTGTCTTTGTATCGCCCTGTCGTGTCGTGTTTCCCTCAGATGCTGCGTGGTGAGCAGGTGTCTGAGTCTGCTACGGTCAAGTGCCTTCCCGAGGCAACCTACAGTTTATGATCGAGTCTCCAGTCTGTTCTCGTCATTACGAGTGGAATTGTTTTTTATGCTTTATTTACCGCTCCGATTTGTCTAGGAGTATTGCATATTTCCTTTGCTGGATTAAAGACTCTGTTTTCGCCAAGTCGCTTTTGGGTCCTCATTCACCTGCATAACACTCTATCCCCACATCAAACTTCCCTTTACAATTAATTTGATAGTCAACTAATGTTAGGCGTTAGGCTATGCTATAATGTAGCCTAGACATTCTTTCTGATCGACTACAGCCAGGAAGATGAGCCTAGTTTAAAAAAAAATATGTTTTTAGGAAAGGAACTTGAACTTTGAGATTGCCGAAAGGCTAGTCTATTTGGCAATGACAAGGAGTGGAATGTTAGCTAAAGAGACTGGTACCCAGGCTAACTCCAGTGTGCTCTAAACAGCTGCTATAAAGAGTAGGATTCATGACCTTGTTTTGTGGGGCACCACTACAGCTAACACCACACCTGGGTCCTATTTGGGAGAAATATACAGAGGAGAAAAGGAGAGGAGCAACAACATTGTGTAAATGAAGTGCTGTGTTGAGATATTGCTTCTGTTTTTATCCATGCAGGTTAACAGGTTTTTTTGCACCTCATATTGAGCCTTTAAAATGATGTTGTGTTGGAGGAATGGTGGGGCAAGAAAGAGAGAGAGAGAGTGTGTGTATCTGAGTGTGTACTGTGTAGGTTTGTATGTATGTTTAGATTAAAGATTAGAGCGTTTAATAGTCAAATGTACAGGGTTACAGATGTATTACAGGGTACAGTGTAATTCTTGAGCTCTGAGCTCCAAAAATGCAGGACATATTAACAACTGTGGCAATGATACATTTCCATTGTGGTGGAAGCAGGGGGGGAGCACCAGGGAGGCGGCAGGAGGGAGACAGTGGGAGCAGGTTGCTGACTAGTTGTGGTTATTCAACAGTCTGATGGTCTGGAGGTAGAAGCTATTGGCCAGTCTTACAGTTCTTGCCATGATGCTCCTGTACTGCCTGTGTCTGAGTGATGGAAGCAGGGAGAACAGGCCATGGCTTGGGTGGCTCGGGTCCCTGATGATATTCTTGACCTTCTTGCGATACCTGGTATTGTAAGTGTCCTGGAGGGCAGACAGTGTGTGCACCCAATGGTGCGTTTGGCTGAGTGTACCACCCTCTGTAGCACCTTGTGGTCCGCGGCGGTGGAGATGCCATACCAGGCTGTGATGCAGTTCGTCAGTATGCTCTCGATGGTGCTCCTGTAGAACACTGTGAGGGCCCTCGGGGACGGGCCAGATTTCTTCAGCATCCTGAGGTTGAAGAGTCGCTGTCGTGGCTTCTTCACCACGGTGTCTGTGTGGTTTGACCGTTTCAGCTCCTCTGAAGTGTGTACGTCAAGAAATGTGAAGTGGTCCCATGCTGTGTGCCTGCCTCTTCCCTGTAGGCCATCTCGTTTTTGTTGGTATCCAGGCCTACTGCTGTTGTGTCGTCAACGAATTTGATGATGGAGTTGGAACTGTGTGTGGCCACGCAGTCGTGGGTATACAGGGAGTACAGGAGGGGACTGAGTACGAACCCTAGTGGGGCCCTCGTGTTGAGAATCAGTGTCAAGGAGGTAATGTTGCCTATCTTCACCCTCTAGAGGTGTCCCGTCAGGAAGTCCAAGACCCAGTTGCATAGGGAGGAGTTCAGTCCCAGGGCCGTTAGCTTTGTGGTGAGCTTAGAGGGTACTATATTATTGAAGGCTGAGCTGTAGTCAATGAACAGCATCCTCACATGTGTATTCCTTTTGTCCAAAATGGTAAGGGCAGTGTTCAGTTCATTGTCGATTGCGTCGTCCGTGGATCTGTCAGGAGTATCGGCGAATTGGAGAGGGCCGAGTGTGTCGGGGAAGGAGGAGGTGATATGGTCTTTGACTAGCCTCTCGAAGCACTTCATGATGTGTGTGTGTGTGTGTGTGTAACAGTATAATTTTAAACCGTCCCCTCGCCCATACCCGGGCACGAACCAGAGACCTTCTGCACACATCAACAACAGTCACCCACGAAGCATCGTTACCCATCGCTCCACAAAAGCCGCGGCCCTTGCAGAGCAAGGGGAACTACTACTTCAAGGTCTCAGAGCAAGTGACGTAACCGATTGAAACGCTATTTAGCGCACACCGCTAACTAAGCTAGCCGTTTCACATCCGTTACGTGTGTGTGTGTGTGTGTGTGTGTGTGTGTGTGTGTGTGTGTGTGTGTGTGTGTGTGTGTGTGTGTGTGTGTGTGTGTGTGTGTGTGTGTGTGTGTGTGTGTGTGTGTGTGTGTGTGTGTGTGTGTGTGTGTGTGTGTGTGTGTGTAATGTGTAGTTACTCACTGCTCTGTGAGGTTGCTGATGTATTCCTTTGTAGAGTTGTCCTCCAGTAGGTCCATCAGTAGAGAATAGGTCTGGTTGGAAGCCATGAATGCCTTGGTAGCTATAGACTCTATATGACCAGACATCTCTGTGTGGCTGACAGACAGAGAGAAAAACAGATAGGGTATTAGATATATGGGCCTGACAACCACACCTGGGTTCAAATAGTGTTTGTTTGACTTCAGCTTGGTTGATCTTGTCTGCCGCAATGGAACTGAATAGAACCAAAAATGCAAGCCCAAACCCTGCCCATCTGGCACTCCAGGCAGGTTTGATGAAACGCTTTCAATTATTTGACAAAAAAAGAACTGGTCTGCTGAAGAGAAGTGAAATGGATTCCAGCTATTGAGTTAATCTCTCCATTTCCTCTCCCTAGACTTAATGTATTACTTCTGCATAATAAGCTTTTGTATTGTTGTCATTGATTGAGGGTGTCTGTGGCAGGCCAGCCATTGTGCGATTGACAGATGGAAGAAGCAGGGCCTACATTAGGGGAGATGACCTTTGTTTGCCATAATTGGCCACTTAAAGTCTATTGAACTCAACTGACTTACCTTTTCATAAGGACCTCTGATTGGTTCACCGCTGAGTTCCATCGGTTGGGCACCGGTGGCACCTCGAAAGGAATGACCTTTGGAAAGCATAGAAAAAATGAATGAAATGAAAGCGTGCAGAGGTGGCAGGCTAGCAGACAAAAGAAAACTGTCTAAGGACAAGGTGCTACACATGCTCTGGATGGGATGTTACGTCAGTTGATTTAAAACCTGAATCGTGACCATGCACAGTTATTAGCTAACCTTACATGACCCCAGGACCAGTGTTAAACTCACAGAAAGTAGACTGACTCAATAAAGTCATTTCAGAAAGTCATACTGAAGGCTCCAACTACAGCACATATTCACTCACTAACGTATACAGAGTCAATGTTTCCATTTATAAGTCCTAGTGCATAAATGTTGACTATTTCACTGTGTGACATTTCTTTTGAGAAAGTGCTAATAAAATAGAGGAAAGTGAATCACAGTATATGACACGCAAAGATGTTCTCTTCCTATTTCAGAGCCGTTCTGCTTGTTAATGTGGAATTGCAATGCTCTGGCTCCAGGCTTACACACACACACACACACACACACACACACACACACACACACACACACACACACACACACACACACACACACACACACACACACACACACACACACACACACACACACACACACACACACACACACACACACACACACACACACACACACACACACACACACACACACACACACACACACACACACCGCCAAAACAAGCGCTCTCATTTCCCCAAAACCACATAGGCAGCCATATTCATAATAGATCCCAAGCTGCTGCTAGTGAGCATGGAGCGACTGGGAAAAGCTTGAGCTGTGGGTGCAGAACAAATTGTTAATTTCATTTGAGCGTCAGTCAGAGAAACTGTGTGCTCTCTCTCTGCTCTCTCTCTATGGTAGGGATATGGAGCTTCAGAGGGAGAAATACTGCACTTTAGCCATCACTGTGGATCAATACATTACACCTCTACTGAATCATCAGTATCCGTCCCAGGATAAAAAATGGCAAAATACTTGAAATGGACAAATGACTATCGACCTCGTCAACATACAGTGCCTTGCGAAAGTATTCGGCCCCCTTGAACTTTGCTACCTTTTGCCACATTTCAGGCTTCAAACATAAAGATATAAAACTGTATTTTTTTTGTGAAGAATCAACACCAAGCGGGAGACAATCATGAAGTGGAATGACATTTATTGGATATTTCAAACTTTTTTAACACATCAAAAACTGAAAAATTGGGCGTGCAAAACTAAATTTCAGACATAATTTTCCCTTACGAAAAATGCATCAACCCCTACAAAAATGTTGATGAATTAAAATAATTATAATTCACATTTCCTGTTGCTGTAGGATTATTTCCTGGCTGTAGCAAACTGGCTCAAATTAAGATCTGACATCTGTAATAAGGACAAAGTGAGAGTAAATGTCCCACTGACCATGTTGTCCAGGTCCAGTGTTGCCTGCTTCAGCTGTGTCTGTGCACTTCTGACCACTGATAGAGTGTCACCAAGGGTACTACACAATGTTCTCCGCCCGTCCTCCTTCCCCTTCTCCTTTTTCTCCTCCTCCTGCTCTTCTTCCATGCTGGCACTACAGTTCATAGCTGGGGTAACATTGTGCAGCTGGGCTGAGAGAGTGTGTGTAGACGTCTCCATGAGAGCAAACTGTTTAACCAAGGCTTCCTTTGCCTCTGCAGAGAAACAGAAAAACACTGATGTGATAGAAAAACACACAGCATGGATCGTTAAATGGATCCTTTTGATTCTATTTCAATGTTATTGTTATTTAGGACAGAAGTACTGCCAGACCCTTTATAGTAGGACTTTGTAGTGGAGCTGTTGCCTTTGATTTGATTTGATATATATATATATATATATATTTTACCTTTATTTAACTAGGCAAGTCAGTTAAGAACAAATTCTTATTTACAATGACGGCCTACATATGATCATGGATTGCATGTGGTCAGTCGTCAATTCAGACTGAATTCACTGTTTGTGCTAAAAACGCTCTCTGTATGTCCAGGTGCCTTTGGTTATTGTTGTAGCTTTATGGTTAAGTTGATTATTGCAGTGTGCCTCGCTGGTGTGACCTTCTGGCTCTATCTGTGAGAGGAGGGTGTTTACAGCATCCTCTGTGGGATGTTATCCTGCGTTTGTGTGTTTGTCTCTCTCTCTCACTCTCGCGCGCTCTCACTCTCGCGCTCTCTCTCTCTCTGTATGTGTGTGTGTGTGTGTGTGCGTGTATGTACAGTACCAGGCAAAAGTTTGGACACACCTACTTATTCAAGGGTTTTTCTTCATTTTTACTATCTTGAAGGAGTTCCCACATATGCTGAGCACTTGTTGTCTGCTTTTTCTTCGCTCTGTGGTCCAACTCATCCCAAACCATCTCAATTGGGTTGAGATCGGGGGATTGTGGAGGCCAGGTCATCTGATGCAGCACTTCATCACTCTCCTTCTTGGTCAAATAGCCTTTACACAGCCTGGAGGTGTGTTGGGTCATTGTCCTGTTGAAAACAAATGATAGTCCCACTAAGCACAAACCAAATGGCATGGCGTATCGTTGCAGAATGCTTTGGTCGTCAGGCTGGTTAAGTGTCTTGAATTATAAATAAATCACGTACAGTGTCACCAGCAAAGCACCACCACACAATCACACCTCCTCCTCCATGCTTCACGGTGGGAACCACACATGCAGAGATCATCCGTTCACCTACTCTGCGTCTCACAAAGACACAGTGGATGGAACAGAAAATCTCAAATTTGGATTCATCAGACCAAAAGACAGATTTCCACTGGTCTAAAATCCATTGCTCATGTGTTTTGGCCCAAGCAAGTCTCTTATTCTTATTGGTGTCCTTTAGTGGTGGTTTCTCTGCAGCAATTCAACCATGAAGGCTTGATTCATGCAGCCTCCTCTGAACAGTTGATGTTGAGATGAGTCTGTTACTTGAACTATGTAAAGTATTTATTTGGCCTGCAATCTGAGGTGCAGTTAATAATGAATTTATCCTTTGCAGCAGAGGAAACTCTGGGTCTTCCTTTCCTGTGACGGTCCTCATGAGAGCCAGTTTCATCATGTCGCTTGATGGTTTTTGTAACTGCACTTGAAGAACCTTTCAAAGTTCTTGAAATGTTCTTCATTGACTGACCTTCATGTCATGAAGTAATGATAGACAAATGATAGACTGTAATTTCTCTTTGCTTATTTGAGCTGTTCCTGCCATAATATGGACTTGGTCTTTTACCAAATAGCGCTATATTCTGTATACCACCCTTACCTTGTCACAACACAACTGATTGGCTCAAACGCATTAAGAAGGAAAGAAATTCCATAAATGAACTTGTAACAAAGCAAACCCGTTAATATAAATCCATTCCAGGTGACTACCTCATGAAGCTGGTTGAGAGAATACTAAAAGTGTGCAAAGCTGTCATCAAGGCAAAGGGTGGCTACTTTGAAGAATCTGAAATCTCAAATATATTTGGATTTGTTTAACACTTTTTTGATTAAAACAGAGCAGTGTAGCCTTTTTAGCAATGTGGCGGTGTACCGGCGTGCTGTGGGGAGCGGTCGGACAGGCATAATCCTGATTAGAGTTCTCATCATAATGAAGAAGAGGGATTCAAAATTCACTAGCTGCATGTCTGTCATACAAACAGGGATTAAGATGGTCACACACAGTCTTGCCTGCTATGAACTGTATTGTTGGAATTTAGCCTCCATTCGATCTATGTCAATGAGCCTGTAAGACTTTTATGGTACTTTCCCCCCCCTGCTCATAAGATAATGAGAAAGTCAGCAAGTGTGGAGAGAAGATTGTAAGGCTGGTTGACTCCTGATTCATGCTGATTCTGTCTCTTTCCATCCCATTATGTTTGGTTTTATCATTATATTGTTGTGTTACATCTTTAACAATGTCAAGCTGAACAGTCAGCTAGGCACGGATAGTCATTCCGAGTGCAGCTTGGTGTCCACTATTCTATACTAGATACTAGGTACTAGGTATACTAGACAGTCCAGTATGGGATAGCATGATGGTATTGTTATCTACAGTATGAGCTAGGCCATGTGTCAGGTATAATGGCCAAATAGGAGCACAGTGGTAAACAGCATTGGCAGTCAGATTTCTGCTGACTGGTTGAATGAAAATGACAAACTGTTAGAATGTTTTCTGATCGGTCGTGTGGAATGAGTGGGTGCCTGATGATTGGTTACCTTGGATAGCCAGGAAGTTCTCCAGCGCATTGGGCAGGCTGTCCTCCCCCTGATGCCCACGCTCGTAATGCTGTCGCTTGTGAAGCTGTCGCATGTGATACTCCCGCACATGATGGTGGTTCCCGTAGCCCCTCCGGCAGTCGAAGCGTGCTAGGAGATTCTCCAAATCCTGCAGCCGAGCCTTCAGCCTCCCTGCCTGTATAGGAAAACATCAGAACAGCAGACAATGGAGGATTTGTGGGAGAGATTGTCAATGATAAAAAAAATATAAAGCCAGGCCTCTGTGATTAGACACATTCCTGGCTGGGGTGCCAAACACGCTCAGAGTAGGCAACTAGCAGGCTCAAACTGTGTGTGTGTGTGTGTGTGTGTGTGTGTGTGTGTGTGTGTGTGTGTGTGTGTGTGTGTGTGTGTGTGTGTGTGTGTGTGTGTGTGTGTGTGTGTGTGTGTGTGTGTGTGTCACTGCTAAGCACTAGCAGGTGAGCAGGTTGGTGGAGATGGCACTCCTTTACTCCTGAGTGGCACAGCGGTCTAAGGCACTGCATCTCAGTGCAAGATGTGTCACTACAGTCCCTGGTTCAAATCCAGGCTGTATCACATCCGGCCGTGATTGGGAGCCCCATAGGTGGTGCACAATTTGCCCAGTGTTGTCTGGGTTTGGCTGGGGTAGGATGTCATTGTAAATAAGAATTTGTTCTTAACTGACTTGCCTAGTTAAATAAAGGTTAATTTACAGAAATTATAATAATACCCTTTAATCTATTCACTGCAAACCCCCCCCCCTAATAGGTAAAATCACTGTTCTTAATCTAGGCCAAGTACCACAATTAGGCTACTCACAATATTAGACAATAGTGTATCTTGTGTTTTAAATTATCCTTCATACAGCACAAGTGAGGAAAGAAAAGGATTTATTCCTGTGTCTTTACTGTCCCTCTATCTCTCTCCACCCCCTTTTTTTCTCTGCTGTCTTTAGAAGGGATGAAGGTGTGCAGAAAGCCAGCAGTGAGAGAGAGACAAAAAGAGATGAGAGAGAAAACACAAACTACTTTAGCAAGAACAAGTATACTTTACAGAAACTACAAAATTCTGCTATTAGATGTGCCTGCCACTGTATAGAGTCTGGAACAAACGGTATGGGACATGTATTTGGTGCTGATCTCTGGAGACATGAGAAATATACTGGATCATTAAAGCAACTGTCTGCTATCCAAATGGCACCCTGTTCCCTATATAGTGCAGTGCACTACTTTTCACCATTTGGGATGCAGTCAGTGTCTATTTCTGTAGCTGTTTTTGTATCAGTGACTTCACATTGACTTCAGTCTGATTTATTATTCATCTTGGTTTTTGAAGAGGCCAGATGGCCACCATTGTTAGACTACAAACACACCCTTGGGTAGGAGTTTGAATAGACTTACTAATTGTTGTTTTGGAGCAAATTTCATTATGCAATGGCGATGGGTCAATAACAACAGAGGGGGGGTATAAGGGGGCCTAGTATATGTGACATGTTTTTCTGGGTTTTATAATAAAGACATTTACAGTAATTTAACTGTGCCAGTGAGCAAGGGGGGGGGGGGTATAAATACTCTCATGAGTGCCAGGTAGGTAAGACCTTTAACTATGATGGCTGTGCCCTAAGTAACATGCAAGGGATCGGGTCGAGAGCTTCGAGTTGCTCGTCCCTCCTCCAAATCACTAAGGGCTTAAATTGGTCCACACACGCACAGACGTGAAGAAGGTGTGACAGTGCCTCGTACCCCTCTAGTTCCTGCCCTTGTTATCATGGAGGTGCTTTCCTTGAGCATGATATGCCGGCATAGAGGTGGAGGGGCAAGACCATGCAGGATCTTAAAGACAAGGCTTGCATCTACATACTGCTTAAAGCTATCCAGACTGAATAAATTATGTTTGTGGATGATGTAGTAGGCTTGATTACCAACAATGACAGATCAGCCTACAGGGAGGAGGTGAGGGCCCTGGATGTGTGGTGCCAGGAAAATAACCTCTCCCTCAACGTCAACAAAATGAAGGAGCTGATCGTGGACTTCAGGGAACAGCAGAGGGAGCACGCCCCAATATCCACATCGACGGGGCCGCAGTGGAGAAAGTGAAAAGCTTCAAGTTCTTTGGCGTACATACAGTATTACTGACATTCTGAAATGGTCCACCCACACAGACATTTTGGTGAAGAAGGCGCAACAGCGCCTCTTCAACCTCAGGAGGCTGAAGAAATTTGGTTTGGACCCTAAGACCCTCACAAATATTTACAGATGCACAATTGAGAGCATCCTGTCGGGCTATATTACTGCTGCCTGGTACGGCAACTGCACCACCTGCAGGGCTCTCCAGAGGGTGGTGCGGTCTGCACAACGCATCGCCACTGACTGCCTTCCAGGACATCTACAGCACCCGATGTCACGAGAAGGCCAAAAAGATCGTCAAGGACATGAACCACCCGAGCCACTGCCTGTTCACCCCGCTACCATACAGAAGGCGAGGTCAGTACATGTGCATCAAAGCTGGGAAAGAGAAGCTGTTTTTCAGTCTATCTTAAGGCCATCAGACTGTTAAATAGCCATCACTAGCCGGCTCCCACCCGGTTACTCAACCCTGCACCTTAGAGGCTGCTGCCCTATACACATAGACATTGAATCACTGGTCACTTTAATAATGGAACACTAATCACTTTAATAATGTTTACATACTGCTTTACTTATTTCATAAGTATATACTGTATTCTATTCTACTGTATGTTAGTCTATGCCACTCCAACATTGCTCGTCCTAATATTTA
The DNA here is from genome assembly GCF_021184085.1 of Oncorhynchus gorbuscha. NCBI lineage: Eukaryota > Metazoa > Chordata > Actinopteri > Salmoniformes > Salmonidae > Oncorhynchus > Oncorhynchus gorbuscha. The sequence continues at coordinate 66,704,693 of NC_060183.1, read as the reverse complement.
GATATTTTGTAATTCCATAATTTTAGAACAGCACCGCCCTCGATTGCATGGCGCTACAGAGGGTGTTGCGGACAGCCCAGTACTTCACTGGGACCGAGTTACCTGCCATCCAGGACCTCTATATCAGGTGGGGAGAAAGGAAGGTCCGGAAAATCATGACTCCAGCCATCCAAGCCATATACTGTTCTCTCTGCTCCGCATGACGAGCGGTACCGGTGCATCAGGTTCTGACACCAACAGGCTCCTGAACAGCTTCTATCCCCAGACCATAATACTGATAAACAGCTAACAAAATGACTACACTGACTATATGAGTTAACCCTTGTATTTATTTTGAAGATGGCTAGTCAACATACCCCTATACATACTGTATCTACCTCTATCACTTCAGTATCCCTGCAAATTGTAAATATGGTATTGGAACTGACCCTGTATATAGCTTTTACTTTCTCCTGTTATTGCATATTTTTATTTCTTGTGTGTTTTTGTTGTATCATATTTTATATTTAGTACTATATTGATATTGATTACTGCTTAGTTGGGATTAGAGCTTGCAAGAAAGGCATTTCCCTGTACTTGGGCACGTGACATCAAAACCTGAAACAAACTCAGCCTGCATGCCACAGAGAGGCCCAGATAGCTTGCAGCGAGTGTGGGAGAAACAACCGGTGGAAGAAATGACCGGAAGGAGAATTGGTGATTTCAGAGGGGGTTAGACTACTAAACTTGAGTGGGAGGTTTGATGAGAGGGGCGGCCAGATGAACAGGGTGGGTGACTTGAAATCGTGCATTCAGATTCACAGATTCTATTTCCAGTATTGATTGAGATACATTCCTGTATGATGATATGGCCTCTTAGTGGCTTAAAGCCTCATGTGTCTCATCTTAATAGCACCCTCTAGTAGCTCATAGCCTCGTGTCTCATCTTAGTAGCACCCTCTAGTAGCTCATAGCCTCGTGTCTCATCTTAATAGCACCCTCTAGTAGCTCATAGCCTCGTGTCTCATCTTAATAGCACCCTCTAGTAGCTCATAGCCTCGTGTCTCATCTTAGTAGCACCCTGTAGTAGCTCATAGCCTCGTGTCTCATCTTAGTAGCACCCTCTAGTAGCTCATAGCCTCGTGTCTCATCTTAGTAGCACCCTCTAGTAGCTCATAGCCTCGTGTCTCATCTTAATAGCACCCTCTAGTAGCTCATAGCCTCGTGTCTCATCTTAGTAGCACCCTGTAGTAGCTCATAGCCTCGTGTCTCATCTTAGTAGCACCCTCTAGTAGCTCATAGCCTCGTGTCTCATCTTAGTAGCACCCTCTAGTAGCTTATAGCCGTGTGTCTCAGCTTAGTAGCACCCTCTAGTAGCTTATAGCCTCGTGTCTCATCTTAGTAGCACCCTCTAGTAGCTTATAGCCTCGTGCCTCATCTTAGTAGCACCCTCTAGTAGCTTAGAGCCTCGTGTCTCATCTTAGTAGCACCCTCTAGTAGCTTATAGCCTCGTGCCTCATCTTAGTAGCACCCTCTAGTAGCTCATAGCCTCGTGTCTCATCTTAGTAGCACCCTGTAGTAGCTCATAGCCTCGTGTCTCATCTTAGTAGCACCCTCTAGTAGCTCATAGCCTCGTGTCTCATCTTAGTAGCACCCTCTAGTAGCTTAGAGCCTCGTGTCTCATCTTAGTAGCACCCTCTAGTAGCTTATAGCCTCGTGTCTCATCTTAGTAGCACCCTCTAGTAGCTTAGAGCCTCGTGTCTCATCTTAGTAGCACCCTCTAGTAGCTTAGAGCCTCGTGTCTCATCTTAGTAGCACCCTCTAGTAGCTCATAGCCTCGTGTCTCATCTTAATAGCACCCTCTAGTAGCTCATAGCCTCGTGTCTCATCTTAGTAGCACCCTCTAGTAGCTTATAGCCTCGTGTCTCATCTTAGTAGCACCCTCTAGTAGCTCATAGCCTCGTGTCTCATCTTAATAGCACCCTCTAGTAGCTCATAGCCTCGTGTCTCATCTTAGTAGCACCCTCTAGTAGCTTATAGCCTCGTGTCTCATCTTAGTAGCACCCTCTAGTAGCTTAGAGCCTCGTGTCTCATCTTAGTAGCACCCTGTAATAGCTCATAGCTTTGTGTGTCTTATCCTAGTTTTGTGAAAACAAAACATTATGTGCTGAGCCCAGCCGTTATCTTACTACTGATTTTGGCTGATAAATACTAAATTCAGTGTTTGTGACTATTTATCCATGCAACATAACTGTAACAATTTACTAACTTTAAATGTGGCATGAACACAACCACTCATGATGTTTTCATCGGATTGTCAAACAAATCACTTTAGAAGTAAGTTACATTCTCACTTTCAACTCCAGCATCCGAACAGTGCACTGTAACTATCTCACCACAGAATGCATCTGAGCGAGCAAAACAGAACCACTCTTACTATCCATGTATATGATGCTTTCTGGTCAAAAAGAGTATAGCAGACAGACAGGAGCAACACTCTTACCTGCTCCTTGGCTAGCCCATAGCAGACGTGGCACCCCTCACACTGGTGTGTGACTCTGTTGTGGAAGTAGTTGAGCTCACATTGGTCACACCTGTACCCCACGAAGCCCTGGCGGCAGGGACAGGTGCCGTTCTTGTGGCACTGCATGGAGCTGGAACCCATTGGGTCGCAATTACAGGCTGAGAGGAACAGGGGGAGGCAGGGGTGGAGAGAGGGACAGGGGAGGCAGGGGTGGAGAGAGGGACAGGGGAGGCAGGGGTGGAGAGAGGAACAGGCAGGGGTGGAGAGAGGGATAGGGGGAGGCAGGGGTGGGGTGGAGAGAGGGACAGGGGGAGGCAGAGGTGGAGAGAGGTACAAGGGGAGGCAGGGGTGGAGAGAGGGACAGGGGAGGCAGGGGTGGAGAGAGGAACAGGCAGGGGTGGAGAGAGGGATAGGGGGAGGCAGGGGTGGGGTGGAGAGAGGGACAGGGGGGGAGGCAGGTGGAGAGGAGGAGAGAGGTACAAGGGGAGGCAGGGTTGGAGAGAGGGATATGGGGAGGCGGTGGTGGAGTTAGGGACAACGAGAGGCGGTGGTGGAGTTAGGGACAACGAGAGGCAGGGTTGGAGAGAGGGACAGGGGGAGGCAGGGATGGAGAGAGGGACAGGGGAGGCAGGGGTGGAGAGAGGAACAGGCAGGGGTGGAGAGAGGAACAGGCAGGGGTGGAGAGAGGGATAGGGGGAGGCAGGGGTGGGGTGGAGAGAGGGACAGGGGGAGGCAGAAGTGGAGAGAGGTACAAGGGGAGGCAGGGTTGGAGAGAGGGACAAGGGGAGGCAGGGGTGGAGAGAGGGATATGGGGAGGCGGTGGTGGAGTTAGGGACAACGAGAGGCAGGGTTGGAGAGAGGGACAGGGGGAGGCAGGGATGGAGAGAGGGACAGGGGGAGGCAGGGGTGGAGAGAGGAACAGGCAGGGGTGGGAGAGAGGGATAGGGGGAGGCAGGGGTGGGGTGGGGGTGGAGAGAGGGACAGGGGGAGGCAGGGGTGGAGAGAGGGGCAGGGGGAGGCAGGGGTGGAGAGAGGGACAGGGGGAGGCAGGAGTGGAGAGAGGGACAGGGGGAGGCAGGGTTGGAGAGAGGGACAAGGGGAGGCAGGGGTGGAGAGAGGGACAAGGGGAGGCAGGGGTGGAGAGAGGGACAAGGGGAGGCAGGGGTGGAGAGAGGGACAGGGGAGGCAGTGGTGGAGAGAGGGACAAGGGGAGGCAGGGGTGGAGAGAGGGACAAGGGGAGGCAGGGGTGGAGAGAGGGACAGGGGGAGGCAGGGGTGGAGAGAGGAACAGGCAGGGGTGGAGAGAGGGATAGGGGGAGGCAGGGGTGGGGTGGGGTGGGGTGGAGAGAGGGACAGGGGGAGGCAGGGGTGGAGAGAGGGACAAGGGGAGGCAGGGTTGGAGAGAGGGACAAGGGGAGGCAGGGGTGGAGAGAGGGACAAGGGGAGGCAGGGATGGAGAGAGGGACAGGGGGAGGCAGTGGTGGAGAGAGGGACAAGGGGAGGCAGGGGTGGAGAGAGGGACAAGGGGAGGCAGGGGTGGAGAGAGGGACAGGGGGAGGCGGGGGTGGAGAGAGGGGCAGGGGGAGGCAGGGGTGGAGAGAGGGGCAGGGGGAGGCAGGGGTGGAGAAAGGGACAGGGGAGGCAGGGGTGGAGAGAGGAACAGGCAGGGGTGGAGAGAGGAACAGGCAGGGGTGGAGAGAGGGATAGGGGGAGGCAGGGGTGGGGTGGAGAGAGGGACAGGGGGAGGCAGAAGTGGAGAGAGGTACAAGGGGAGGCAGGGTTGGAGAGAGGGACAAGGGGAGGCAGGGGTGGAGAGAGGGATATGGGGAGGCGGTGGTGGAGTTAGGGACAACGAGAGGCAGGGTTGGAGAGAGGGACAGGGGGAGGCAGGGATGGAGAGAGGGACAGGGGGAGGCAGGGGTGGAGAGAGGAACAGGCAGGGGTGGAGAGAGGGATAGGGGGAGGCAGGGGTGGGGTGGGGTGGAGAGAGGGACAGGGGGAGGCAGGGGTGGAGAGAGGGGCAGGGGGAGGCAGGGGTGGAGAGAGGGACAGGGGGAGGCAGGAGTGGAGAGAGGGACAGGGGGAGGCAGGGTTGGAGAGAGGGACAAGGGGAGGCAGGGGTGGAGAGAGGGACAAGGGGAGGCAGGGGTGGAGAGAGGGACAAGGGGAGGCAGGGGTGGAGAGAGGGACAGGGGAGGCAGTGGTGGAGAGAGGGACAAGGGGAGGCAGGGGTGGAGAGAGGGACAAGGGGAGGCAGGGGTGGAGAGAGGGACAGGGGGAGGCAGGGGTGGAGAGAGGAACAGGCAGGGGTGGAGAGAGGGATAGGGGGAGGCAGGGGTGGGGTGGGGTGGGGTGGAGAGAGGGACAGGGGGAGGCAGGGGTGGAGAGAGGGACAAGGGGAGGCAGGGTTGGAGAGAGGGACAAGGGGAGGCAGGGGTGGAGAGAGGGACAAGGGGAGGCAGGGATGGAGAGAGGGACAGGGGGAGGCAGTGGTGGAGAGAGGGACAAGGGGAGGCAGGGGTGGAGAGAGGGACAAGGGGAGGCAGGGGTGGAGAGAGGGACAGGGGGAGGCAGGGGTGGAGAGAGGGGCAGGGGGAGGCAGGGGTGGAGAGAGGGGCAGGGGGAGGCAGGGGTGGAGAAAGGGACAGGGGAGGCAGGGGTGGAGAGAGGAACAGGCAGGGGTGGAGAGAGGGATAGGGGGAGGCAGGGGTGGGGTGGGGTGGGGAGAAAGGAAGGTCCGGAAAATCATGACTCCAGCCATCCAAGCCATATACTGTTCTCTCTGCTCCGCATGACGAGCGGTACCGGTGCATCAGGTTCTGACACCAACAGGCTCCTGAACAGCTTCTATCCCCAGACCATAATACTGATAAACAGCTAACAAAATGACTACACTGACTATATGAGTTAACCCGTGTATTTATTTTGAAGATGGCTAGTCAACATACCCCTATACATACTGTACTACCTCTATCACTTCAGTATCCCTGCAAATTGTAAATATGGTATTGGAACTGACCCTGTATATAGCTTTTACTTTCTCCTGTTATTGCATATTTTTATTTCTTGTGTGTTTTTGTTGTATCATATTTTATATTTAGTACTATATTGATATTGATTACTGCTTAGTTGGGATTAGAGCTTGCAAGAAAGGCATTTCCCTGTACTTGGGCACGTGACATCAAAACCTGAAACAAACTCAGCCTGCATGCCACAGAGAGGCCCAGATAGCTTGCAGCGAGTGTGGGAGAAACAACCGGTGGAAGAAATGACCGGAAGGAGAATTGGTGATTTCAGAGGGGGTTAGACTACTAAACTTGAGTGGGAGGTTTGATGAGAGGGGCGGCCAGATGAACAGGGTGGGTGACTTGAAATCGTGCATTCAGATTCACAGATTCTATTTCCAGTATTGATTGAGATACATTCCTGTATGATGATATGGCCTCTTAGTGGCTAGGGCTCATAGCCTCGTGAAAGCCTCATGCATCTTCTAGTAGCTCATAGCCTGTGTCTCATCTTAGTAGCATAGCCTCGTGTCTCATCTTAATAGCAGTAGCTCATAGCCTCGTGTCTCATCTTAATAGCACCCTAGTAGCTCATAGCCTCGTGTCTCATCTTAATAGCACCCTCTAGTAGCTCATAGCCTCGTGTCTCATCTTAGTAGCACCCTCTAGTAGCTCATAGCCTCGTGTCTCATCTTAATAGCACCCTCTAGTAGCTCATAGCCTCGTGTCTCATCTTAATAGCACCCTCTAGTAGCTCATAGCCTCGTGTCTCATCTTAGTAGCACCCTCTAGTAGCTTATAGCCTCGTGTCTCATCTTAGTAGCACCCTCTAGTAGCTTATAGCCGTGTCTCATCTTAGTAGCACCCTCATCTTAGCCTCGTGTCTCATCTTAGTAGCACCCTCTAGTAGCTTATAGCCTCGTGCCTCATCTTAGTAGCACCGTGTGTCTAGTAGCTTAGAGCCTCGTGTCTCATCTTAGTAGCACCCTCTAGTAGCTTATAGCCTCGTGCCTCATCTTAGTAGCACCCTCTAGTAGCTTAGAGCCTCGTGTCTCATCTTAGTAGCACCCTCTAGTAGCTTATAGCCTCGTGCCTCATCTTAGTAGCACCCTCTAGTAGCTTAGAGCACCCTCTAGTAGCTTAGAGGACGTGTCTCATCTTAGTAGCAGCCTCGTGCCTCATCTTAGTAGCTTATAGAGCCTCGTGTCTCATCATCTTAGTAGCAGCCTCGTGCCTCATCTTAGTAGCTAGTAGAGCCTCGTGTCTCATCTTAGTAGCACCCTCTAGTAGCTTATAGCCTCGTGCCTCATCTTAGTAGCACCCTCTAGTAGCTCATAGCCTCGTGTCTCATCTTAGTAGCACCCTCTAGTAGCTTATAGCCTCGTGCCTCATCTTAGTAGCACCCTCTAGTAGCTTATAGCCTCGTGCCTCATCTTAGTAGCACCCTCTAGTAGCTTATAGCCTCGTGCCTCATCTTAGTAGAGCCTCGTGTCTCATCTTAGTAGCACCCTCTAGTAGCTTATAGCCTCGTGCCTCATCTTAGTAGCACCCTCTAGTAGCTTAGAGCCTCGTGTCTCATCTTAGTAGCACCCTCTAGTAGCTTATAGCCTCGTGCCTCATCTTAGTAGCACCCTCTAGTAGCTTAGAGCCTCGTGTCTCATCTTAGTAGCACCCTCTAGTAGTTTATAGCCTCGTGTCTCATCTTAGTAGCACCCTGTAATAGCTCATAGCTTTGTGTGTCTTATCCTAGTTTTGTGAAAACAAAACATTATGTGCTGAGCCCAGCCGTTATCTTACTACTGATTTTGGCTGATAAATACTAAATTCAGTGTTTGTGACTATTTATCCATGCAACATAACTGTAACAATTTACTAACTTTAAATGTGGCATGAACACAACCACTCATGATGTTTTCATCGGATTGTCAAACAAATCACTTTAGAAGTAAGTTACATTCTCACTTTCAACTCCAGCATCCGAACAGTGCACTGTAACTATCTCACCACAGAATGCATCTGAGCGAGCAAAACAGAACCACTCTTACTATCCATGTATATGATGCTTTCTGGTCAAAAAGAGTATAGCAGACAGACAGGAGCAACACTCTTACCTGCTCCTTGGCTAGCCCATAGCAGACGTGGCACCCCTCACACTGGTGTGTGGCTCTGTTGTGGAAGTAGTTGAGCTCACATTGGTCACACCTGTACCCCACGAAGCCCTGGCGGCAGGGACAGGTGCCGTTCTTGTGGCACTGCATGGAGCTGGAACCCATTGGGTCGCAATTACAGGCTGAGAGGAACAGGGGGAGGCAGGGGTGGAGAGAGGGACAGGGGAGGCAGGGGTGGAGAGAGGGACAGGGGAGGCAGGGGTGGAGAGAGGAACAGGCAGGGGTGGAGAGAGGGATAGGGGGAGGCAGGGGTGGGGTGGAGAGAGGGACAGGGGGAGGCAGAGGTGGAGAGAGGTACAAGGGGAGGCAGGGTTGGAGAGAGGGGCAGGGGGAGGCAGTGGTGGAGAAAGGGACAGGGGAGGCAGGGGTGGAGAGAGGAACAGGCAGGGCTGGAGAGAGTGATAGGGGGGGAGGCAGGGGTGGGGTGGAGAGAGGGACAGGGGGAGGCAGGGGTGGGAGAGAGGGGGGCAGGGGGAGGCAGGGGTGGAGAGAGGGACAGGGGAGGCAGGGTTGGAGAGAGGGACAAGGGGCGGCAGGGGTGGAGAGAGGGACAAGGGGAGGCAGGGTTGGAGAGAGGGACAAGGGGAGGCAGGGGTGGAGAGAGGGACAAGGGGAGGCAGGGGGATGGAGAGAGGGACAGGGGGAGGCAGTGGTGGAGAGAGGGACAAGGGGAGGCAGGGGTGGAGAGAGGGACAAGGGGAGGCAGGGGTGGAGAGAGGGACGCGGGAGGCAGGGGTGGAGAGAGGGACAAGGGGAGGCAGGGGTTTAGAGAGGGACAAGGGGAGGCAGGGTTGGAGAGAGGGACAAGGGGAGGCAGGGGTGGAGAGAAGGAGAAGGGGAGGCAGGGTTGGAGAGAGGGACAGGGGGAGGCAGGGGTGGAGAGAGGGACGGGGGAGGCAGGGGTGGAGAGAGGGACAAGGGGAGGCAGGGTTGGAGAGAGGGACAAGGGGAGGCAGGGGTGGAGAGAAGGAGAAGGGGAGGCAGGGTTGGAGAGAGGGACAAGGGGAGGCAGGATTGGAGAGAGGGACAAGGGGAGGCAGGGGTGGAGAGAGGGACAAGGGGAGGCAGGGTTGGAGAGAGGGACAAGGGGAGGCAGGGATGGAGAGAGGGACAAGGGGAGGCAGGGTTGGAGAGAGGGACAAGGGGAGGCAGGGTTGGAGAGAGGGACAAGGGGAGGCAGGGTTGGAGAGAGGGACAAGGGGAGGCAGGGGTGGAGAGAGGGACAAGGGGGGGCAGGGATGGAGAGAGGGACAAGGGGAGGCATATCTCTCTCTCTCTCTCTACATTTGTGTATGTTCTTTCTCTTCCTCCCTGTACCTATGTGTCTCTATTTCTCTTTCTCTATTTATCACACTCTTGTTCTTTCTTTCTATCTCAATCTGTACCTCTCTCTTTCTTTCTCTATGTTTCGCTCTCATAACCCTACACTAACCTAATCCTCCAAGTCTCTTCATGTTTATCAGGATAAAATTTGCTGATAAGAAAATGTACTCTTTCTACTAACAAAATACTTTAGTTGGAAGGTCAACTGATCAGGGCAGACTGCTCTCTGCATCTTTCCCAGAACCCCTTTTAAGTGACACCTTTACCTTATACAGATGAATAAAGATACAGAATCTGTAGGTCTATGACTGCTATTCACTCTAAGAGAGCCTGTAAAACTCAGTGTTCTCCCACTTTTCAACCACTCCAACGCCACTCCAGTCCCCGTGGAGTTCCTAATGGCACTTCTAACCACCTAACTCTAAGGAAGACTCTTTGAGCTCCACTCCAGTCCCCGTGGAGTTCCTAATGGCACTTCTAACCACCTAACTCTAAGGAAGACTCTTTGAGCTCCACCTGAAATCTTTTGTTTCACCTGAAATCTTTTGGACATAAAAGAAATGTTGAGGGAATCTTATTTGACTCATAAAAGGATACATATATGATAGGTGATAAATACAAAACCATGCAGAAAGACTATCCAACTGATCATCTCTTGATTATAGGCACAAGATCGAGGGAGTGTTGGAACAAAAGTAGTGAAATTACCGTTAACGAAAATGTACGCTCAATACAGTATAAAATAATGTATAGAATGTAATATACAAGAGACTAAATTCACATGTTCTACAGCACAACGGCAGAGTCATGTGTAAAGTACAAGAAGGACTCAATGATTCATGCGTTCTGGGAACGCTATAAAGTCCAGAAGTTATGGGCGGAGTTAGAAAGCTGGCTGTCAGAAGTGTTACGATGTAAGTTGACTTTTAATCCGTCTATCTGCATATTTCAAGACATGGAATATGAGGGTGAGGTGACCATACTTTTCTTGTCAATGATTTTGAAAAAACGTGTACTTAAAAACTAGAAATCCAATGCTCCTCCATCACTACAACAGTGGATGAATCAAATATATTATTATTGAAATATTGAAAAGGTCTGGGCTACGGAGAAAAATAGAACAGTACAATTTGACACCATATGGCATGGAGTGCTACAAGCACTGGAAAGTTCCAGGGATGAAGGATGAGGGGGAGTGTGGTTGTGAGATATACATGATGTGTATGGTTGTGGTGGGAACACGTGGGTCTGAACAGGTATGATGTCATTGATGTTTGTAGAAATGTGTGTGTTTGTTTGTGTATGTGTTTTCCTGAGCATTCCATCCGTATGCTATCAAGAATCTTTAGAATGGTGAGAATTGCTCAAATCCAGGTGATAAATCAGTAAGAGGAAAGCACTTTCAAAACCCTCAAGAAGAGTTCATTATGAAGGCACACTGACACCCACACATAAAGGACAAGTACACAGATACACAAACACACAATATAACGCACTAACACACTTTGAAATGTACAGACTCACACATTCCGATACATGTCACCATATTTCTAATGCATTCTTCATTTAAATTGTCTTCGATGTAACGACCCCTGTTTAGGGGACCTGCGTGGTTCTGGTACCTGTTCCAACCAACATTTTAGCTTAGAAAACGATCTGTGGACACTGTGGACGGAAATGGCTTGCAATGAGCGGTAGCCCTGATGCTCACAGACACAGGAATATGTCTCTTTTGCCTGTACGAAACAGGGATGTGCCTCCTATGAGCTGCTGGCTTCACCCTACATCACAGCCACTGGAAACCCTTACATCATAACGCAGCAGGAGAGTGGTTTCGTCACGGTAGCAGATTCAGAGATCGATTTAAAGCCACTAATCTAAAATAATTCATAGATTTTAAACCCCCAATTTTTTGTTTGTTTGTCATAGACAGACGAAAGTAATATGGGGCGTGTTCCTAACGAGTCCAGGAAGCTAAACTAGAGCTCTGTGAGATGTTGACAATGATGGGGCGGATGTTTTGATCAAGAGAGACATTTTGTACATTTTCTCTGACACTAAATATACAAATATGTATTTTACAGTTATAAAGAAGGTGAAATCTTATACTTAGTCATAGGAAATACATTATATAACATTTTTTATATTTTCATATTTTTATCACATTTGTACTTTGTACTTGAGCTTGTGTTCTCAAAAGTGACTACACCTCAGCAATTTATAACTATTTTTTACCCCAAAGGTGAGATTTGAACCATTCTTGGAGTCTGGATCATTAGTAGTTAAATAATTACTTTTGGGGATTATGTAGATTACATTTTCCATGACATTTAGTTACATTTAAGATGTAAAATTGTATATTTCCCCTTAATTAAAAACCTGTAACTCTAACCCAACCCTATATACACCCTTCCCAAGTTTCCACACTCACGTTTGCACTTCTGGGCCACAGTGCGGTCCAGGGCGTCCCCATAGTAACCTTGTCGGCAGCGTTGGCAATGGTCTCCCTCGGTGTGTCCCGTCATGTGATCACACACGCCCAGCGCGTTGGGGTCCACATTATCGTTACAGTCGCACTTCTCACACGGTTGAACCGGCCCTGACCGGCCCAGGGGGTCGCCGTGGAAACTGTCCTCGCACATCTCGCATCTGATGCCTGTGGAGAGAAGGTGTGTGTGTGTATGTGCATGTGTATATGTGTGTTTGTGTGTGTGTCGTGGGGTGACAGGTGACAGGTTTTTTGATAGGTGAGTTATGGATGATGTTGGGCTGGAGGGTTTGGGGGCCATTTTCATTTCAACCTAAATCAATATTTGGTAATGAAATTCTGGAAATTAATGAATGGCCCAAACCTGACAAAGGAATATGGACATTTTAATTCAAACACTGTGCTCTACATGATAGGATCATGACTAATTTTATCAAGACAGTGAGGAAACCAGTACAGGTTTTATTAAAAATCTGTCAGCCAATTTGTGTAAATCTGCTTCACTGAGCAAGCAATGAACTCAATGGCTGTGTCCTAAAAGGCAACCTATTCCCTACATATTGCACTACTTTAGAATAGAGCCCAAGCTCTGGTCAAAAGTAGTGCACTGTATAGGAAATAGGTTGCAATTTGGGATGCAGCCCAGTTTAACGCAGGTGAGGTCTGCTCATCATGGGAAAATGGAATGGTTTGTTCCCATTATCCGACATCTACCAGTCATGTAATATGATCTTAGCTCACCCCTCTGTCCTGAAGGGCAGTTGGTACAGACCACCTCCCCCGTGCTCATTTGAGCACAGCTGGTACGGTCCGGGCAGGTCTGCAGTCATTGGGCATGCCATTCAACGCGTTACCATAGTAACCACCCAGACAACGCTCGCAGGTTGGTCCTGTGGTGAAGTCGATACACACACACACACCTGGAGTAGAGAGAGGAGCAGAGACAGTTACAACACACACACCTGGAGTAGAGAGAGGAGAGGAGGCATTTACAACACACACACCTGGAGTAGAGAGAGGAGAGGAGGCATTTACAACACACACACCTGGAGTAGAGAGAGGAGAGGAGGCAATTACAACACACACACCTGAACTAGAGAGAGGAGAGGAGGCATTTACAACACACACACCTGGAGTAGAGAGAGGAGAGGAGGCATTTACAACACACACACCTGGAGTAGAGAGAGGAGAGGAGGCAATTACAACACACACACCTGGAGTGAACAGAGAGAGGAGAGGAGGCATTTACAACACACACACCTGAACTAGAGAGAGGAGAGGAGGCATTTACAACACACACACCTGAACTAGAGAGAGGAGAGGAGGCATTTACAACACACACACCTGAACTAGAGAGAGGAGAGGAGGCATTTACAACACACACACCTGAACTAGAGAGAGGAGAGGAGGCATTTACAACACACACACCTGAACTAGAGAGAGGAGAGGAGGCAATTTACAACACACACACCTGGACTAGAGAGAGGAGAGGAGGCATTTACAACACACACACCTGGAACTAGAGAGAGGAGCAGAGGCATTTACAACACACACACCTGGAGTAGAGAGAGGAGAGGAGGCATTTACAACACACACACCTGAACTAGAGAGAGGAGAGGAGGCATTACAACACACACACCTGGAGTACAGTTACAACACACACACCTAGAGAGAGGAGAGACTAGAGAGACAGACACCTGGAGTAGAGAGAGGAGAGGAGGCAGACCTGTAGAGAGAGGAGAGGAGGCATTACAAACACACACCTGGAGTAGAGAGAGGAGAGAGGACAGTTACAACACACACACCTGAACTAGAGAGAGAGAGGAGGCAATTACAACACACACACCTGAACTAGAGAGAGGAGAGGAGGCATTTACAACACACACACCTGAACTAGAGAGGAGGAGAGGAGGCATTTACAACACACACACCTGAACTAGAGAGAGGAGAGGAGGTTACAACACACACATTTACAACACACACACCTGAACTAGAGAGAGGAGAGGAGGCAATTACAACACACACACCTTAGAGAGAGGAGAGGAGGCATTTACAACACACACACCTGGAGTAGAGAGAGGAGAGGAGGCATTACAACACACACACCTGGAGTAGAGAGAGGAGAGGAGCAATTACAACACACACACCTGGAGTAGAGAGAGGAGAGGAGGCATTTACAACACACACACCTGCATTTACAACACACACACCTGGACTAGAGAGAGGAGAGGAGGCAGTTACAACACACACACCTTACAACACACACACCTGGAGTAGAGAGGAGAGGAGGGGGCAATTACAACACACACACCTGGAGTAGAGAGAGGAGAGGAGTCAATTACAACACACACACCTGAACTAGAGAGAGGAGAGGAGGCAGTTACAACACACACACCTGGACTAGAGAGAGGAGGCAATTACAACACACACACCTGGACTAGAGAGAGGAGAGGAGGCAGTTACAACACACACACCTGGAGTAGAGAGAGGAGCAGAGACAGTTACAACACACACACCTGAACTAGAGAGAGGAGAGGAGGCAATTACAACACACACACCTGGAGTAGAGAGAGGAGAGGAGGCATTTACAACACACACACCTGGAGTAGAGAGAGGAGAGGAGGCAATTACAACACACACACCTGGAGTAGAGAGAGGAGAGGAGGCAATTACAACACACACACCTGGAGTAGAGAGAGGAGAGGGGCATTTACAACACACACACCCTGGAGGTACAACACACACAGAGAGAGAGGAGAGGAGGGTTACAACACACACACCATTTACAACACACACACCTGAACTGGCAATTACAACACACACACCTAGAGAGAGGAGAGGAGGCAATTACAACACACACACCTGGAGTAGAGAGAGGAGAGGAGGCAATTACAACACACACACCTGGAGTAAAGAGAGGAGCAGAGACAGTTACAACACACACACCTGAACTAGAGAGAGGAGAGGACCTGGAGTAGAGAGAGGAGAGAGACAGTTACAACACACACACCTGGAGTAGAGAGAGGAGAGGAGGCATTTACAACACACACACCTGGAGTAGAGAGAGGAGAGGAGGCATTTACAACACACACACCTGGAGTTACAACACACACACCTGGAGTAGAGAGAGGAGAGGAGGCATTTACAGTTACACACACACCTGGAGTAGAGAGAGGAGAGGCATTTACAACACACACACCTGGAGTAGAGAGAGGAGAGGAGGCAATTACAACACACACACCTGGAGTAGAGAGAGAGAGAGGACCTGGCTAGAGAGAGGAGGCATTTACAACACACACACCTGGAGTAGAGAGAGGAGCAGAGACAGCATTTACAACACACACACCTGGAGTAGAGAGAGGAGAGGAGGCATTTACAACACACACACCTGGAGTAGAGAGAGGAGAGGAGGCAATTACAACACACACACCTGGAGTAGAGAGAGGAGAGGAGGCAATTACAACACACACACCTGGAGTAGAGAGAGGAGAGGAGGCAGTTACAACACACCTGGACTAGAGAGAGGAGAGGAGGCACACCTGGAGTAGAGAGAGGAGCAGAGACAGTTACAACACACACACCTGGAGTAGAGAGAGGAGAGGAGGCAATTACAACACACACACCTGGAGTAGAGAGGAGCAGAGACAGTTACAACACACACACCTGGAGTAGAGAGGAGAGGAGGAACAGCAATTACAACACACACACCTTAGAGAGAGGAGCAGACAGTTACAACACACACCTGGAGTAGAGAGAGGAGCAGAGACAGTTACAACACACACACACCTGGAGTAGAGAGAGGAGCAGAGACAGTTACAACACACACCTGGAGGGAGTAGACTGGAGCAGAGAGTTACAACACACACACCTGGAGGAGAGGGGCAATTACAACACACACACCTGGAGTAGAGAGAGGAGCAGAGACAGTTACAACACACACACCTGGACTAGAGAGAGGAGCAGAGACAGTTACAACACACACACCTGGACTAGAGAGGAGGACCTGGAGGCAGTTACAACACACACACCTGGAGTAGAGCAGAGACAGTTACAACACACACACCTGAACCAGAGAGAGGAGAGGAGGCAATTACAACACACACACCTGGAGTAGGAGAGGAGGCATTTACAACACACACACCTGGAGTAGAGAGAGGAGAGGAGGCAATTACAACACACACACCTGGAGTAGAGAGAGGAGAGGAGGCAATTACAACACACACACCTGGAGTAGAGAGAGGAGAGGAGGCAGTTACAACACACACACCTGGACTAGAGAGAGGAGGCATTTACAACACACACACCTGGACTAGAGAGAGGAGAGGAGGCAGTTACAACACACACACCTGGAGTAGAGAGAGGAGCAGAGACAGTTACAACACACACACCTGGACTAGAGAGAGGAGAGGAGGCAATTACAACACACACACCTGGAGTAGAGAGAGGAGAGGAGGCAATTACAACACACACACCTGGAGTAGAGAGAGGAGAACTAGAGAGAGGAGAGGAGGCAGTTACAACACACACACCTTACAACACACACACCTGGACTAGAGAGGACCTGGAGAGAGAGGCAGACAGTTACAACACACACCTGGAGTAGAGAGAGGAGACACCTGGAGAGAGAGAGAGAGGAGGCAGTTACAACACACACACCTGGAGTAGAGAGAGAGAGAGGAGGCAATTACAACACACACACCTGGAGTAGAGAGAGAGAGGAGGCAATTACAACACACACACCTGGAGTAGAGAGAGGAGCAGAGACAGTTACAACACACACACCTGAGGAGAGGAGGCATTTAGAGAGAGGAGAGGAGGCAATTACAACACACACACCTTAGAGAGAGGAGCAGAGACAGTTACAACACACACACCTGGACTAGAGGCAATTACAACACACACACCTGGAGTAGAGAGAGGAGAGAGGCAGTTTACAACACACACACCTGAACTAGAGAGAGGAGAGGAGGCAATTACAACACACACACCTGGAGTAGAGAGAGGAGAGAGGCATTTACAACACACACCTGGAGTAGAGAGAGGAGAGGGAGGCATTTACACACACACACCTGGAGTAGAGAGAGCAGAGGACAATTACAACACACACACCTGGAGGCAATTACAACACACACACCTGGAGTAGAGAGAGGAGGAGGCAATTACACACACACACAGAGAGAGAGAGGAGAGGAGGCAGTTACAACACACACACCTGGAGAGGAGAGGAGGCATTTACAACACACACACCTGGACTAGAGAGAGGAGAGGAGGCAGTTACAACACACACACCTGGAGTAGAGAGAGGAGCAGAGACAGGTACAACACAGCACCTGGAGAGAGAGGAGGTTACAACACACACACCTGGAGTACAACAATTACAACACACACACCTGGAGTAGAGAGAGGAGCAGAGACAGTTACAACACACACACCTGGAGTAGAGAGAGGAGAGGACGCAATTACAACACACACACCTGGAGTAGAGAGAGGAGAGGAGGCAATTACAACACACACACCTGGAGTAAAGAGAGGAGCAGAGACAGTTACAACACACACACCTGAACTAGAGAGAGGAGAGGAGGCAGTGACAACACACACACCTGGAGTAGAGAGAGGAGCAGAGACAGTTACAACACACACACCTAGAGAGGGGAGAGGAGGACACTGGAGGCAATTACAACACACACACCTGCAGTAGAGAGAGAGAGAGGAGGCAGTTACAACACACACACCTGGAGTACCTGAACTAGAGAGAGAGGAGGCAATTACAACACACACACCAGAGAGCAGAGACAGTTACAACACACACACCTTAGGCAATTACAACACACACACCTGGAGTAGAGAGAGGAGAGGAGGCAATTACAACACACACACCTGGAGTAGAGAGAGGAGCAGAGACAGTTACAACACACACACCTGGACTAGAGACACACACACCTGGAGTAGAGAGAGGAGAGGAGGCAATTACAACACACACACCTGGAGTAGGAGAGAGAGTTACAACACACACACCTGAACTAGAGAGAGAGAGGCAGTTACAACACACACACCTGGAGTAGGAGAGGAGGCAATTACAACACACACCTGGAGAGAGAGAGGAGCAGAGACAGTTACAACAGAGGAGAGGAGGCAATTACAACACACACACCTGGAGTAGAGAGAGGAGAGGAGGCAATTACAACACACACACCTGAGGCAGTTACAACACACACACCTAGTAGAGAGAGGAGCAGAGACAGTTACAACACACACACCTGGACTAGAGAGAGGAGAGGAGGCAATTCAACACACACCTGGAGTAGAGAGAGGAGCACAGTTACAACACACACCTGGAGTAGAGAGAGGCAATTACAACACACACACCTGGAGTAGAGAGAGGAGAGGAGGCAATTACAACACACACACCTGGAGTAGAGAGAGGAGAGGAGGCAATTACAACACACACACCTGGAGTAGAGAGAGGAGAGGAGGCAATTACAACACACACACCTGGAGTAGAGAGAGGAGAGGAGGCAGTTACAACACACACACCTGGAGTAGAGAGAGGAGCAGAGACAGTTACAACACACACACCTGGAGTAGAGAGAGGAGAGGAGGCAATTACAACACACACACCTGGAGTAGAGAGAGAGGAGAGGATATACAACACACACACCTTAGAGAGAGGAGAGGAGGCAATTACGACACACACACCTGGAGTAGAGAGAGGAGCAGAGACAGTTACAACACACACACCTGGAGTAGAGAGAGGAGAGGAGGCATTTACAACACACACACCTGGAGTAGAGAGAGGAGAGGAGAGGAGGCAATTACAACACACACACCTGAACTAGAGAGAGGAGGCATTTACAACACACACACCTGGACTAGAGAGAGGAGAGGGGGCAGTTACAACACACCACACGTAGATAGATATGTAAAGTGTGTCTTACAGGACCATCATATGGGCTCTCAGTAGCAGGCACACTCACACACAGTCGCAAACACACACACACACGCACGCACGCACGCACGCACACACACACACACACACACACACACACACACACACACACACACACACACACACACACACACACCAAGGAGGATGGATGCTGTAACGATTTTCTCCTCTGACAGATCCAGGCCACAGTAAGTGTAGTTTCTCTAGCCACCAGTAGAGTGTGCCATGAAGCTGTGTCTCTAACCAGCCACCATACATGTACTCTAGCTCTTCACACAGCCACAGCAGAATGGAAGAGGAATAAGAGGAAACACTGAAACCCAGACCTCCACCGCAAAGAGAGCTAGCGAGCAGAAAGAACTGGTCTAAATTCAACCTGACTGTAATTGCTTTGGGAAATACAAGAAGAGCTGGCTTCAGACAGAAAGACTTTCAAGAAGTAAATTAATTTCCCCCAAGTGAACGAGATAATCATATTTATTATGTCCCAAAAACAAACTGTTAAATGCATATGTCTTCTAAAGCCTCAGGGAAAATGACTTTTGGGCTGTATGTAGCTCCAGCTCGTCACATCTAGTTAACTTTTTGTAATCACAATTAATCGCATGGTCTGAAATCGTTTGAATAAAAATTGAATATACAGGCTGTATCAATATACAGGCTGTATCACAACCGGACGTGATTGGGAGTCCCACAGGGCGGAGCACAATCGGCCCCTAGTCATCCGGGTTTGGCCGGGGTAGGACGTCATTGTAAATACGAATTTGTTATTTTTTACAGCTCAATTTGACAAAATTCGGAATTTGCGAAATAAAAGCAAATCCTGCGATTAACTCAATTACATTTTTAAAAAATTGTTTGACAGCCTAAGAATAACATCTGGTTTCCAAGGTTACCCTCCTCTTATGGAATCAATCACTTTTGACCACTTAAATAGTTTTTCTCTCTGTCTTTAAATATAGAAAATAAACTATTTTCTGGGATATTAACCACAGACACTTTACTGTTGAATATGCTCTTTGGTCATTACGTTGGAGAAACACAGTTGGAAGAACATATCACGCCATGACCTTAGTTATCTTTGTTTTATTTATTATTTGGTCAGGTCAGGGTGTGACTATGGTGGGTATGTTAGTTTTTGTATTGTCTAGGTTTTTTGTATATCTAGGTATATGTAGGTCTATGGTGGCCTGAATTGGTTCCCAATCAGAGGCAGCTGTCTATCGTTGATTGGGGACCATATTTAGGTAGCCATTTGCCATAGGGTATTTGTGGGTTCTTATTCTGTGTTTAGTTGCCTGTCTGCATGAGCCGTATTAGCGTCATGGTTCGTTTTGTATAGTTTGTTCAGTGTTGCATTTCTTTAATAAATTAAGAATGTACGCTTACCACGCTGTGCCTTGTTCTCCTCCATATAACAACTGTGACAGAATAAGCACTCTGCAAACCCTAACAAAATAACTAAGCCTACAATTCATCAAACTTCACTTCACTAATGTTGCAATTAGGGACAGTTGGACATTTACTTGGGGTGCTGGTCCAACTCAAGGTGCAATAGATTATTTTTTTTTACCTCCCTCACAAACATTAAGTTAAACAAATTTTTACACAACACTTCCCTTGTTCTGTAAAAAAAAATGCACACCCTCCCGTCATATAATTAAATGTAAATAATGTTTCCGACCACAAATAAAAATAGCTGTGTTTATAAAACGTGGATATCGACTTTGCCACTTTTGTGGCACTGTTGTTTTGTTCTGGTCCACAGTTCTGACTAGCATGATGATAAAGTACTGGTTTATACTGTTCCTTTCTGGTTCTTTTTTTACCTCTGAAATCAACACAGTTTTTACATTTACCTCATTTAAATGACTCCACCAATCAGTGGGCTCTGGTCAAAGTAGTGCACCACATAGGCAATAGGGTGTCGTTTCGACCATAGCATATTAGGTCTTCACTGAGGTGGCTAATACTAATGCTTCACATCCAAGCATGTAATGCCAGTCATTCAATATAATAGGCTAGCTAATAAAACATAGTGATTGTTCATCATAACACAAAGAGTTGAGGGTTATTCAATCGCACTAAGAACTGATTGTGTGTCTGTGTCTATGTCAGAGCCATAATAGACTTAATGGTCACAAAGTGCTGACAGACAGTACGGACTGTGAAGATGACTGAGCACAGTTCAGTTACTGAGGCTCTTCCTGCATGGGCCTGGACTAGTGTTACTGTTGTTTTTAGTTCATTGCTTCTTCTGTAAACGGACCTGTTCCGCTCTGATACCAATTACATCAGCAGTTACTGCATATTTTAAGATCAATTGATACTCACCATTGACAAAGTCATTCATCATCATAATCATCATCCTCCTCCTCATGCTCACCATCTTCACCATCATCATCTTCAACATCATTACTTCATTACATTCATGTAATGTCTAAATTCAGCATGTACTGGAGCTAATTTACAATGAACTTCCCCTCCACTATTGAATTGAAATAGGAATCTGGAGAGACAGATAGCTCACCCCAGCTCTGATCTACCCAGCTCTACTCTGATCTACCCAGCTCTACTCTGATCTACCCAGCTCTACTCTGATCTACCCAGCTCTACTCTGATCTACTCAGCTCTACTCTGATCTACCCAGCTCTACTCTGATCTACCCAGCTCTACTCTGATCTACCCAGCTCTACTCTGATCTACCCAGCTCTAGTCTGATCTACCCAGCTCTACTCTGATCTACTCAGCTCTACTCTGATCTACCCAGCTCTACTCTGATCTACTCAGCTCTACTCTGATCTAACCAGCTCTACTCTAATCTAACCAGCTCTACTCTGATCTACTCAGCTCTATTTTGATCTACGCAGCTCTACTCTAATCTACCCAGCTCTGCTCTTATCTACCCAGCTCAGCTCTGATATACCCAGATCTGCTCTGATATACCCAGCTCTACTCTGCTCTACCCAGCTCTATTCTGCTCTACTCTGATATACCGAGCTCTACCCAGCTCTACTCTGCTCTACCAAGCTCTACTCTGCTCTACCCAGCTCTACTCTGATCTACCCAGCTCTACTCTGCTCTACCCAGCTCTATTCTGCTCTACTCTGATATACCGAGCTCTACCCAGCTCTACTCTGCTCTACCAAGCTCTACTCTGCTCTACCCAGCTCTACTCTGATCTACCCAGCTCTACTCTGATCGACCCAGCTCTTCTTTCATCTACCCAGCTATATTTTACTCTACCCAGCTCAACTATGATCTACCCAGCTATACTCTACTCCAACCAGCTCTACTTGGATCTTCCCAGCTCTAATAGGATCTACCCAGCTTTACGGTGACCTACCCAGCTCTAATAGGATCTACCCAGCTCTACTCTGATCAACTCTGCACTGCTATTTAGTATCTCTCCTCTCCTCTCCTCTCCTCTCCTCTCCTCTCCTCTCCTCTCCTCTCCTCTCCTCTCCTCTCCTCTCCTCTCCTCTCCTCTCCTCTCCTCTCCTCTCCTCTCCTCTCCTCTCCTCTCCTCTCCTCTCCTCTCCTCTCCTCTCCTCTCCTCTCCTCTCCCCCTCACCAACTCTCTCCTGCTTTCTTATCCTGTCCACATCCTCTCCCCCTCCCCCCTCCCATTCTCTATTCTCCCCTTCCCCTCCCCTCACCTCCCCTCCTCCACTCTCCAGCAGTGTACCATGTTTCTGTATGTGAGACTAACAGCTGCAGACTTCTCAGGAGTGGAGCCCATTCATCACAAACACACTGCAGACCTTCTTCTCTCTCTCTCCACTCTGCTGCCCTCATCCCTGCCTCCCCTTCTCCCTCCCTCTCTGTTCCTCTCTCTCTCTCTCTCTCTCTCTCTCTCTCTCTCTCTCTCTCTCTCTCTCTCTCTCTTTCTCTCTCTCAAATCTCTCTCTCCAACTCTCTTGCTCTCTAACTCTCTCTCTGTCTTTCTCTCTCTGTGTCTTTCTCTCTCTCTCCCTGATCCTCCATCAACCCCCATTCTTTCTCCTTCCCGCAACAGCTGCAGACTTCTCAGGAGTGGAGCCCATTCATCACAAACACACTGCAGACCTTCTCCTCTCCCTTGCTGCCCTCATCCCTGCTCTCTCTCTCTCCATCTCACATTCTCTTTTTACCCTCTCCTTCCCTCCCTCCCTCATCCTCCCTCACTACCATCCTTGCTCCTTTCCTTTAGTGCCTCTGCTCACCTCCCTTGCTCGCCCATCCTCCCTTCCCTCCATCTCTCTCCACAGCCAACCTGAATCCCTACCTCTGCCTCACCTGTTTAACAGTATCTATCTATCTATCTATCTATCTATCTATCTATCTATCTATCTATCTATCTATCTATCTATCTATCTATCTATCTATCTATCTATCTATCTATCTATCTATCTATCTATCTAAATGCAGTACTCTCTACACATAAAGCCTAATTGCACTCCATTGAAAAAGCCACTCACAGAAAACACTTTTGGAAATGCGTAAGTAGACTAAGTACATTTCCCCGTCTTAGCTAAAGGCAAAAGACAAATGCCTGAGTGTACATTAGGAGACAGCAAGAGGCACTTTCAATAGAAATGGCACTGTTCTGTACTCAGTTTACAGTAGTACAATACAATTGTACTTTGCCTTTATGAAGTCTTACAGATGCTAGGAACAGAACAGTGTACATTTCAAATCAAAGAGAATGTTGGGTTTGATGGAGGTTGTTATCTAGGTGAAAAGCAGTGATGAAATTAAAAGGAAGGTTTTGAGGTGTAATGTTGTTTATGACATTATAGCAGCATCCTGTTCAAATACATACAGTACAGCTGCTTTCTCTCCTCCTCTCTCTGATCCCCCCGTCCTTCACGCCATCCTCTAAATCTCACTATTTATTTACCCGACCAAACTCTGTTTCCAAGACCCCCCTCTGTGGAAGACGTGGGAGGTCTGGAGGGGGGTTTGGTGCAGTAGGAAATAGGGATGAATATAAATGCAGCACACACTCACGCACATGGAAGCATACACACACGCACACATACACACACACTAGTCTAGTAGTCAGAGAGCCAGGGAACGTAAGGCTTGGATGGACTAACAGAAACTGGCTCCATATCTGAACCCATTATCTCATTTCCATCAGCCGGTTTATTCAAGCAGTACCAGGCAAGCAGCCGCTCCCCAATTTTTTTTTGTAATTTCTGCAGTACAATTACAACATGCAAACTTGACCTGTTGTTCCAAACAGATATTATTAATTTCATGATTTCAACATGAACTTATCAAACAAAGATTTCTTTATTTTTCAAGAACGATCAGTTAGGTCTTAGTTGGGTTTGATTGTGTCCGTATCTCTCTGGAATACTAAGGGGCTTTTGGAAGGATGACGGGAAGAGGAATCTGTTGGTTAATGAATGCCAGCACCCAGCATCAGTGACTGGATGATAGAATCAGGCCGCAGTTGGAGTGAGAGGTCTTGGTATAGAGACGGACTGCCTGCTTCCATCTGCTCCAGGGCTGTTTGATGCTTATGTCGCTGTGGTGCTCTTAAAATCTAAACCAGATGAGCTGCTAGCCTCGTATAGAGTCAGTGCTGTCTGGGGGGGGCTAGGGCAAGGGATATACAGTATAGAGGAGGAGAGGGGGCTAGGGCAAGGGATATACAGTATAGAGGAGGAGAGGGGGCTAGGGCAAGGGATATACAGTATAGAGGAGGAGAGGGGGCTAGGGCAAGGGATATACAGTATAGAGGAGGAGAGGGGGCTAGGGCAAGGGATATACAGTATATAGAGGAGGAGAGGGGGCTAGGGGAGGGGATAGAGAGAAGAGTAGAAGGGGCTAGGGGAGGGGATAGAGAGAAGAGGAGAGGGGGCTAGGGTAGGGGATAGAGAGGAGGAGAGGGGGCTAGGAGAGGGGAAAGAGAGAGGAGGGGAGGGGGCTAGGGGAGGGGATGGAG
The DNA here is from genome assembly GCF_021184085.1 of Oncorhynchus gorbuscha. Lineage (NCBI taxonomy): Eukaryota > Metazoa > Chordata > Actinopteri > Salmoniformes > Salmonidae > Oncorhynchus > Oncorhynchus gorbuscha. The sequence goes on along the minus strand of NC_060183.1, from coordinate 66,680,322 downwards.
AGAAGAGTAGAGGGGCTAGGGGAGGGGATAGAGAGAAGAGGAGTGGGGGCTAGGGGAGGGGATAGAGAGAAGAGGAGAGGGGGTTGTGAGAGGGGATAGAGAGAAGAGGGAAGGGGCTAGGGGAGAGGATAGAGAGGAGGAGAGGGGACTAGTGGAGGGGATAGAGAGAGGTGGAGAGGGGGCTAGGAGAGGGGAAAGAGAGAGGAGGGGAGAGGGCTAGCATTCCCTCCCCCATATGCCCACCTAGGCACAACTATGCCAGTGTCTCAGAGCGTTCACAGTCAGCTAACTGACACCCCTTTCAGACCACAGCAAAATCACAGTCTACTTGAACAGAGCCATACTCAATCATGAGGCATCAAAGCCAAAGGAACTGAGTAACATTAAGAAATGCTATAGATGGAAGGAATGCAGTTTGGAAACCTACCAAAAAACAATTAGGCAACAACAAATTCAATCCCTTTTAGACAATGTCCTGGGTAAAAAGTTCCACTGTAATAGTGAAGGTGTAAACTTGGCAGTAGAAAATCTTAACAGTATATTTGACCTCTCAGCTTCCCTATCAAATCTAAAAATCTCAAATAGAAAACCGAAGAAAATGAACAACAATGACAAATGGTTTGATGAAGAATGAAAAAATATAAGAAAGAAATTGAGAAACCTGTCCAACCAAAAACATAGACACCCGGAAAATCTGAGTCTACGCCTTCACTATGGTGAATCACAAAAAAAATACAGAAATACACTACGGAAAAAGAAGGAACAGCACGTCAGAAATCAGCTCAATGTAATTGAAGAATCCATAGACTCTAACCACTTCTGGGAAAATTGGAAAACACTAAACAAACAACAACACAAAGAATTATCTATCCAAAATGGAGATGTATGGGTAAACCACTTCTCCAATCATTTTGGCTCTATAACAAAGAATAAAGAGCAAAAACATATACAGGATCAAATATAAATCTTAGAATCAACTATTAAAGACTACCAGAACCCACTAGATTCTCCAATTACCTTGAATGAGCTACAGGACAAAATAAAAACCCTCCAACTCAAAAAGGCATGTGGTGTTGATGGTATCCTTAAAGAAATTATTAAATATACAGATAACAAATTCCAATTGGCTATACTAAAACTCTTTAACATCATCCTTAGCTCTGGCATCTTCCCCAATATTTGGAACCAAGGACTGATCACCCCAATTCACAAAAGTGGAGACAAATTTGACCCCAATATCTTCCTTGGGATATGCGTCAACAGCACTTTGCCTGTTTGATGGTTCATCAAAAGGGCATAGCGGGATTTCTCATAAGCTTCTGGGTTAGTGTCCCGCTCCTTGAAAGCGACAGCTCTAGCCTCTAGAGGCGGATGCTGCCTGTAATCCATGGCTTCTGGTTGGGGTATGTACGGTCACTGTGGGGATGACGTTCATCGATGCACTTATTGATGAAGCCAATGACTGATGTGGTGTACTCCTCAATGCCATCGGAGGATGCCCGGAACAAATTCCAGTCTGTGCTCGCAAAACAGTCATGTAGCTTAGCATCTGCTTCATCTGACCACTTTTTTGTTGATCTTGGCGCTTCCTGCTTTAATTTTAGCTTGTAAGCAGGAATCAGGAGGATAGAATTATGGTCAGATTTGCCAAATGGAGGGCGAGGGTGAGCTTTGTATGCGTCTCTGTGTGTGGAGTAAAGGTGGTCAAGAGGTATTTTTCCTCTGGTTGCACATTTAACATGCTGATAGAAATTAGGTAAAAATTATTTTAGTTTCCCTGCATTAAAGTCCCCGGCTACTAGTTTCGCCACCTCTGGGTGAGCGTTTTCTTGTTTGCTTATGGCGGAATACAGCTATTTCAATGCTGTCTTAGTGCCAGCCTCTGACTGTGGTGGTATGTAAACAGCTATGAAGAATACAGATGAAAACTCTCGGAGGTAGATATCTACAGCTTATCATGAGATACTCTACCTCAGGCGAGCAATAGCTCGGGACTTCCTTAGATCGTGCACCAGCTGCTATTTTCAAAAATACATAGTTTGCCACCCCTTGTCTTACCAGATGCCGCTGTTCTACCCTGCTGGCACATCGTATAACCAGCCAGCTGTATGTTGACATTGTTGTCGTTCCGCCACGACTTCATGAAGCACAAGATGTTACAGTTTTGAATGTCCCGTTGGTAGTTTAATCTTCTGCGTAACTTGTCAATTTTATTCTCCAAGAATTGCACGTTTGCTAGCAGAATGGAGGGAAGTGGGGGTTTATTCGATCTTTCTCCGCCGCCTCCTCATGCAGATCACAGGGATCGGGCCTGTTCCCAAAGAAGCAGTATATCCTTCACGTCGGGCTCGTCAGAGTTGTGAAAGGAAAGAAAGGGTTCTGCTAGTCCCTGGTGAGTAATCACAGTCCTGATGTCCAGAAGTTATTTTCGGTAGCGGCAACATTATGTTCAAAATAAGTACAAAAATAAGTTACAAACAACGCAAATAAACAATCAAAAAAATCACAATTGGCTGGGGGCATGTAAAACGTCTGCCATGTAAAACACCTGCCATCTTAATAGCTACTGTAAATTGAACAGTGCAGTTAGATAAAAAAATAATTTCAGCTTTCTGCCCACATCAGATATGTCTATGTCCTGGGAAATTTCATGTTACTTACAATCTCATGCTAATCACATTAGCCTACTTTAGCTTAATCATCCAGTGGGGGACACCGATCCTGTAGAGGTTAATTGATTTATCTGGTTAAATAAATGTCAAATAAAAAAAGAACCTACAGTATGTTTATCTTCATGGACTGAAGCTTCAAGCCACGCACCCATTTTCCCAACCTTCTATGTGTCACGCCTTGGTCATTGTATTTTGTGTTTTTGTTATATGTTTGGGTAGGCCAGGGTGTGACATGGGTTTATATGTTGTGTTTCGTATTGGGGTTTGTATTATTTGGGATCGCGGCTGATTAGGGGTGTGGTATATGTAATGAAGTTCGTCTGTTGTTTGTAGAGAGTCAGACCGAAATGCAGCGTGTAGGTTACTCATGACTTTTAATGAAGAATAATGCGGTACATGAAATAACTGAAAATACAAAAACAACAAACGAGTGAAACTAATACAGCCTATCTGGTGACTAACACGAAGACAGGTACAATCACCCACGAAATACAACGCGCACTCAGGCTGCCTAAATACGGTTCCCAATCCGAGACAACGAGAATCAGCTGACTCCAATTAGGAATCGCCTCAGGCAGCCAAGCCTAACTAGACACACCCCTAATAATACACACTCCCAATTAATACAAACCCCAATACGAAATACAACATATAAACCCATGTCACACCCTGGCCTACCCAAACATATAACAAAAACACAAGATACAATGACCAAGGCGTGACAGAACCCCCCCCCTAAGGTGCGGACTCTGGGACGCACCTCAAGAGCATAGGGAGGGTCCGGGTGGGCGTCTGTCCATGGTGGCGGTTCTGGCTCGGGACGTGGACCCCACTCCATAAATGTCCTAGTTCCTCCCCTTCACGTCCTAGGATAATCCACCTTCTCCGCCGACCATGGCCTAATAGTCCTCACCCTGATCCCCACATAACTGAGGGGCAGCTCGGGACAGAGGGGCAGCTCGGGACAGAGGGGCAGCTCGGGACAGAGGGGCAGCTCGGGACAGAGGGGCAGCTCGGAACAGAGGGGCAGCTCGGAACAGAGGGGCAGCTCGGGACAGAGGGGCAGCTCAGGATAGAGGGGCAGCTCAGGATAGAGGGGCAGCTCAGGATAGAGGGGCAACTCAGGATAGAGGGGCAGCTCAGGACAGCAGGGCAGCTCAGGACAGAGGGGCAGCCCTGGACAGAGGGGCAGCCCGGGACCAAAGCAGCCCAGTACTGAGGGGAAGCCCGGTACTGAGAGGGAGCCCAGTACAGAGAGGAAGCCTAGTACTGAAAGGAAGCTCAGTACTGAGAGGAAGCTCAGGCAGGTAGTAGGCTCCGGTAAATCCTGGCTGGCTGGTGGACCTGGATGATTCAGGTTGTCTGGCCGATCTAGAAGATCTTGGTAGACTGGCACTTCTGGCGGATCCTGGCAGACTGGCACTTCTGGCGGATCCTGGCAGACTGGTGACGCTGGGCCGACTGGTGGCGCTGGGCAGACAGGAGACTCCGGCAGCGCAGGAGAGGAGAAAGGCTCTGGCTGAGCTGAACAGGCGGGAGACTCCAACAGTGCAGGAGAGGAGAAAAGCTCTGGTTGCGCTGAACAGGCGAGGCGCACTGGACGCGCTGGGCCGACTGGTAGCACTGGTGGCGCTGGACAGACAGGAGACTCCGGCAGCGCAAGAGAGGAGAAAGGCTCTGGCTGCGCTAAACAGGCGGGAGACTCCGATAACGCAGGAGAAGAGAACAGCTCTGGTTGCGCTAAACAAGCGGGAGACTCCGGCAGCGCAGGAGGGGAGAAAAGCACTGGCTGCGCTGAACAGGCGAGGTGCACTGGAGGCCTGGTGCGTGGTGCTGGAACTGGTGGTACTGGCGCGAGGACACGCACAGGAAGCCTGGTACGGGGAGCTGCTACCGGAGGACTGGTGTGTAGAGGTGGCTCTGGATAGACCGGACTGTGCAGGCGCACTGGAGCTCTAGAGCACCGAGCCTGCCCAAGCTTACCTGGCCCGATGCCCACTCTAGCCCGGCCAATAGGAAGGGCTGGTATGTGTCGCAGCTGGCTCTGCACCCGCACTGGAAACACCGTGCGCTCCATAGCATAACACGGTGCCTGCCCGGTCTCTCTAGCCCAACGGTGAGCACAGGGAGTATGCGCAGGTTTCCTACCTGGCATAACTATTCTCCCTTTTAGCCCCCCCCCCAATATTTTTTTTGGAGTGACTTCCGGGTTTCCAACCGCATCGCCGTGCTGCCTCCTCATACATACGCCTCTCCGCTTTAGCTTCCTCTATTTCCTCCTTGGGACGGCAATATTCTCCCGGCTGCTCCCAGGGTCCTTGACTGTCTAATTCCTCCTCCCATGTCCAAATCTCCAAATGATGCATTCTCTCCCATTGCAACTGCTCTTCACGATTAACAGGGAGAGTAGGCTCAGGTCTGTTTCCTGACTCAGCCACTCTCTCTCTGCGCTTTCCCCTGTTACCTTCAGTTTTCGCTCTGTATAGCAATGCTTTCCTTCTCGATTCCATACGTGTATAGCCCTCTTCGCATTGCTGTAGGGAATCCCAGGCGGGCTCCTGCACTCGCTCTGGGTCGGCTGCCCACCTGTCGATTTCTTCCCATGTGGTATAATCCCTGCTTCTGCCGTCCATAGCGTCCTCCTTTAGATCCTGCCAGTTCACACGCTGCTCGGCCTGTGAATGGTGGTGGGTGATTCTGTAATGTAGTTCGTCTGCTGTTTGAAGAGAGTCAGACCGAAATGCAGCGTGTAGGTTACTCATGACTTTTAATGAAGAATAATGCGGTACATGAAATAACTGAAAATACAAAAACAACAAACGAGTGAAACTAATACAGCCTATCTGGTGACTAACACGAAGACAGGTACAATCACCCACGAAATACAACGCGCACTCAGGCTGCCTAAATACGGTTCCCAATCCGAGACAACGAGAATCAGCTGACTCCAATTAGGAATCGCCTCAGGCAGCCAAGCCTAACTAGACACACCCCTAATAATACACACTCCCAATTAATACAAACCCCAATACGAAATACAACATAAAAACCCATGTCACACCCTGGCCTACCCAAACATATAACAAAAACACAAGATACAATGACCAAGGCGTGACAGTATAGGCTTGGCTGCCTGAGGCGATTCTCAATTAGAGTCAGGTGCTTATCCTTGTCTCTGATTGGGAACCGTATTTAGGCAGCCTGACTTTCGCTTTGTATTTCGTGGGTGTTTGTACCTGTCTTTGTGTAGTAGTCACCAGATAGGCTGTAATAAGTTTCACGTTCCGTTCTGTTGTTTTTGTATTTAGTATTTCAGTTATTTCATGTACCGCGATTCAGTTCATTAAAGTCATGAGTAACCAACACGCTGCATTTCGGTCCGACTCTCTTTCTTCAACAGACGAACGCCGTTACACTATGTCTTTATCCCATCACTTTTAACTTAAATGGTTGGCAATCAAATGTTCAGATATGCTTCATGCAAATGCATTGCTTGATTGTAAATTATTCTGTATAGGGCTGAGGGGTTCTCAAATGGAATAACAAAATCCAGACAAAAAAACAGACCAATTTTAAAGCTGACTTTCGTTCTTGTTTCTTTTCAAACAGTGTTCAGCTCATTCCTTATTTTTAGGTCACACATGGTGTTACAGACACCGTGACATTTGTGCAGGGCCAAACTTCTGAATAATTGACTGTGGTTTTGCATGCCTAAATGTCACAGCCATACATAAGGAGCCCTTTGGAGGTTGTGGAGAGAAAGAAAAGAACAAGGGAAAGAAAGAGAGAAATAGATAGAAAGAAAGAAAGAAAGGACGAAATAAAGAAAGGGGAGAGAGAGCGAGAGAATGCGTGAGAGAGAAAAAGAAAGAGAAAGTGAAAGCGAAAGCCATTGAAATCAATCTAATAAAGGCCACCATCACACAGAATGTCTGTCACTTTGCATCAATCATGATTCACCTCAGTGGTTACCCAAAACGCTCAGACTTTTCTGTTTCCATCCACGGGGGCTGGAACCCGTGTCTCACTGGGCCATGACTCCGGCAGACCTGCTTTGACTTGGAGCCAAGGCAAGGCCCTGGGTACTTTTCAGCTTGAATTGACAACCGTGAACTTTAACACCTTCTCACAAAGCAACAATCTTGAATGATGCAGAGGTTGTTGATTCTGCTCGCCACAAGTCTCTAGTGTCACACTCCTGATGCAAACACAACAACAGTAGAGCTGACATTAACATTAAACACAGGTGACACACTGGTTTTTGGGACAAGTCCAATGGAACAGCACCATTAGAGAAAACAGAACAGACACTCAGATGAAAATACTTACTCCTTATTAGAATAGACTACCTAGTGCATTGTGACTCATTTCTTCCTATTTGTCAACAAAGAGAGGCCAGACAGAGAAACCAGACCATTCCGTTTCCCCCCAAAGCCTGTTTTAATGTCATCTTCTGAATTGCAAGGTTGCTAGTTAGAACATCTATATGGAAGTAGAGAGAGAGACAGCGGACTGATAAAGAGTTTGTAGGCAGGGTTTATTCTGTCTCCTAGGCCCCACAAGATCAGACCTATGCCACCACAGCCAGCCCAAGCCCCCCACCCCTGCAGGAAGTACCTCTAGATGACAGCAGCACATACAGTGGCAAGAAAAAGTATGTGGACCCTTTAGAATTACCTGGATTTCTAAGTCAATTGGTCATAAAAATGTCATCTGATCGTCATCTAAGTCACAACAACAGACAAAGACAGTTTGCTTAAACTAATAACACACACAGAATTATACGTTTTGATGTCTTTTTTAACACACCATGTAAACATACGCAGTGCAGGGTGGAAAAAGTATGTGAACCCTTGGATTTAATAACTGGTTGACCCTCCTTTGGCATCAATAACCTCAACCAAACATTTTCTGTGGTTGCTGATCAGACCTGCACAACGGTCAGGAGGAATTTTGGAACCTTCCTCTAGGCCACTCCAGAAGGCTTATTTTATTCTGTTGAAACTATTCTGTTGTTGATTTACTTCTGTGTTTTGGGTCGTTGTCCTGTTTCATCATTCAACTTCTGTTGAGCGTCAATTGGCGGACAGATAGCCTAACATTCTCCTGCGAAATGTCTTGATGAACTTGGGAATTCATTTTTCCGTCAATGATCGCTAGCTGTCTAGGCCGAGAGGCGGCAAATCAGCCCCAAACCAGGATGCCCCCTCCACCATAGTTTACAGTTGGGATGAGGTTTTGAAGTTGGTGTGCTGTGCCTTTTTTCTCCACACGTAGGGTTGTATGTTCCTTCCAAGCAACTCAACTTTAGTTTCATCTGTCTACAGATTATTTTGTCAGTAGCGCTGTGGAACATCCAGGTGCTCTGTTGCGAACTTCAGACATACAGCAATGTATTTTTTGGACAGCAGTGGCTTCTTCCGTGGTGTCCTCCCATGAACACTGTTCTTGTTGAGTGTTTTACGTATCGTAGACTTGTCAACAGAGATGTTAGCATATTCCAGGGATTTCTGTAAATCTTTAGTTGACACACTAGGATGCTTCTTAACCACAGTGAGCATTCTGTGCTGTGCTCTTGCAGTCATCTTTGCAGGACAATCTACTTCAAGGGAGAATAGCAACAGTGCTGAACATTCTCCATCAATAGACAATTTGTCATTCTGTGGACTGATGAATATCAAGGCTTTTAGAGATACTTTTGTAACCCTTTCCAGCTTTATGCAAGTAAACAATTCTTAATCTTAGGTCTTCTGAGATCTCTTTTGTTCAAGGCATGGTTCACATCAGGCAATGCTTCTTGAGAATAGGAAACTCAAATTTTGTCTTGTTTTATAGGGCAGGATAGCTCTAACCAACTCCAATCTCATCTCATTGATTGGACTCCAGGTTATCTGACTCCTAACTCCAATTAGCTTTTGGTCATTAGCCTAGGATTTCACTTACTTTTTTGAACCTAGACTGTGAATGTTTACATTATGTAATCAATATAAACAAGAAAAATACAATAACTTGTGTGTTATTAGTTTACGCACACTGTGTTTGTCTATTGTTATGACTTAGATGAATATCAGATTAAATTGTATGACTAATTTATGCAGAAATCCAGGTAATTCCAAAGGGTTCACATACTTTTTCTTGCCAATGTATGCACAGGCCTAACCCCCACTATAACAACCACGCAAGCCCCATCCTGCAAACTAAGAGGTATGTATCAGATGCTCAACATGCTCTGCTCACACCTACTGTAATGGTCCGAACCTTAACCACACAAAAACAACACTAGACACTATGGAACACAAAGCTTTTACTATCTCATCCTGGAAAACACAAGGTCTGAGGTCATCTGCCTTTGACATAAAGAGCAGGAACCCAGACTTCATCAAAGAAATTGGAAATACAGACTTGTCATCCTACTACAAACATGGCATAGAGAAATCAGAGCCACGTATTGCCCTCTAGGTTACAGAGAGCTGGTAGTCTCATCCACAAACTACCAGGTGTGAAACAGGGAAGAGCTGATTTCTTACAGAGCAGACATAACCCACTCTATTAAAACAGGAGCATTTTACATCTGGCTAGAAGTTAATAAGGAGAGAACAACAGAGAAAATGTCCTCATGTGTGCTACCTATATCCCCCCAATAGAATCCCTATACTTTAAGGATGACAGCTTCTCCGTCCTAGAGGGGGAGATCAACCATTTTCAGGCTAAGGGACATGTACTATTCTGTGGCGACATAAATGACAGAACTGGACTAGAACCTGACACTCTCAGCACACAGGGGGACATACACCTACCTGGAGGTGTCAGTATTCCCTCCCAAATATGCTCCCCTAGACACTTCAATGACAAAACAACCAACAGAAACGGGTCACAAGTCCTGCAGCTCTGTCACACGCTGGGTCTGTACATAGTCAATGGTAGGCATACAGCTCATCCCTTGGCAGTAGTACTGTAGATTACTTTATTACTGACCTCAACCCAAAGTCATTCAGCCCACTGACACCACTATCAGATCACAGCAAAATCACAGTCCACTTTTTATTTGATTTATTTTGTATTTAATCATTATTTAAATAGGCAAGTTAAGAACAAATTATTATTTACAATGACAGCCTACCAAAAGGGAAAAAGGCTTCCTGCGGGGATGGGGGCTGGGATTAAAAATAAAATAAAAATATATAAATATAGGACAAAACACGAGAGAGATAACACAACACTACATAAAGAGAGACCTTAGACAACAACATAGCAAGGCAGCAACGCATGACAACACAGCATGGTAACAACAAACATGATAGCAGCACAAAACATGGTACAAACATTTTTGGGCACAGACAACAGCACAAAGGGCAAGAAGGAAGAGACAACAATACATCACGTAAAGCAGACACAACTGTCAGTATGAGAGTCCATGATTGAGTCTTTGATTGAAGAGATGGAGATAAAACTGTCCAGTTTGAGTATTTGTTGCAGTCGCTAGCTGCAGCAAACTGAAAAGACGAGTGACCCAGGGATGTGCGTGCTTTGGGGACCTTTGGGGACCTAGCAGAATGTGAACGGCAGAACGGGTGTTGTATGTGGAGGATGAGGGCTGCAGTAGATATCTCAGATAGTGGGGAGTGAGACCTAAGAGGCTTTTATGAATAACCATCAACCAGTGGGTCTTGCGACGGGTATACAGTGATGACCAGTTTACAGAGAAGTATAGAGTGCAGTGATGTGTCCTATAAGGAGCATTGGTGGCAAATCTGACTGCCGAATGGTAAAGAACATCTAGCCGCTCGAGAGCACCCATACCTGTCTCCGTAATCTAGCATGGGTAGGATGGTCATCTGAATCAGGGTTAGTTTGGCAGCTGGGGTGAAAGAGGAGCGATTACGATAGAGGAAACAAGTCTAGATTTAACTTGAGCCTGCGGGTTTGATACTGTATGTGCTGAGAGAACGACAGTGTACCGTCTTGCCATACTCCCAAGTACTTGTATGAGGGGACTACCTCAAGCTCTAAACCCTCAGAGGTAGTAATCACACATGTGGGGAGAGGGGCATTCTTCTTACCAAACCACATGAACTTTGTTTTGGAGATGTTCAGAACAAAACTAAAGGTAGAGAAAGCTTGTTGGACTCAAAGAAAGCTTTGTTGTAGAGCATTTAACACACAATCCGGGGAGGGGCCAGCTGAGTATAAGACTGTATAGTCTGCATACAAATGGATGAGAGAGCTTCCTACAGCCTGAGCTATGTTGTTGATGTAAATTGAGAAGAGCGTGGGGCCTAGGATAGAGCCTTGGGGTACTCCCTGGGTGACAGGCAGTGGCTGACTTTATACACTGCGCTCTTTGAGAGAGGTATCTATCAAACCAGGCCAAAGACCCCTCAGAGACACCAATACTCCTTAGCCAGCCCACAAGAATGGAACGGTCTACCACATCAAAATCTTTGGCCAAGTCAATAAAAATAGCAGCACAACACTACTTAGAATCAAGGGTGATGGTGACAACATTGAGGACCTTTAAGGTTGCAGTGACACATCCATAACCTGAGCGGAAACCAGGTTGCATACCTGAGAGAATAATATAGACATCAAGAAAGCCAGTAAGTTGATTATTGACAAGTTTTTCCAACACTTTTGATAAACAGGGTAAAATAGAAATAGGCCTATAACAGTTCGGATCAGCTTTATATCCCCTTTAAATAAAGGAAGAGCTCAGCCATGTGCTTCTTCTCAGGAACAACCACATCATCAACTTTAAGGGACATGGGCAGCTGTGGAGGGTATATTGGAGGGTATATTCTCCAGGTGTTTAACTGTTTTCTAGAACTTATTGGGGTTAGACACACAGAGAGAGAACTGCTCCATAAACTGCTCCTCCCGATAGCCTGAATGCACTTATTTCTCTTTTGCCTGCATGAGAGCCAGTTAGCCTGAATATGTGGGTGCCGAACATTTTCTGCAAATGCAATTCTTGAGGTGGAGTAACTCTGCAAGATCACGATCGAACCAGGGGCTGAACCTGTTTTTATGTGTTATGTTTGTTTACAATACCACTGAAAAAAAAAAGAAGGTCCAAGCGTCTTTGACAGAGGGGACCAAGCTAATTTTATACCATTTTACAGAGGCCAGTTCATGAAGGAAGGCTTGCTCATTAAAGATTTTTAGCAAGCATCTATGACAATTCAGGACAGGTCATTTCACTGAGCAACCATTACTAACACAGGCTGTAAAACTCCAGACTGAAACCTATCAGGATTATTTGTGAGGATAACATCAAGAAGAGTAGCTAGAGTAGCTTTTCTGGGTTTTTGGGGTCATACCTTGTTGGATTGGCAATAATCTGAGAAAGATTTAGGAGGTCCCATTGCTTTAGGACTTGGTTAGGTGGTTTAAGCATGTCCCAGTTTAGGTTACCTAGCAGGACAAATTCAGACTTAGTATAAGGGGCCAGGAGAGTTCTTAGGGCAGGTAGGGTACAGGCCAGTGCTGATGGAGGACGATAGAACCCAGCAACAGTCAACAAAGAGCTATTTGAAAGTTTAATACTTAAAACCAGCACATCAAATTGTTTGGGAATAGACTTGGTGGAGAACACCGAGCACTGAAGGTGATCCTTGGTAAAGATTTCCACTCTCCCACCTTTGGAAGATCTGTCTTGCCAAAAAAGGTTATAAACAGAAAGGTTAACATCAGTACATCAGCACAACAAAGGTTTCATGTTATACCACAATGTCACCTGTTATGCTGAATGACAGTAGCTTTGTTGTCCCATGTTTTCACTAATTTACAACAATTCATATTTTCTTGTTGTATGAATACTGAATATTATAATTTCAAACTATTTTATGGCATTTTAAGGTATTTCAAGGCACATTATCTTTATACTATAGATGCTGTTGTTTAATAAGGAGAGGGCTGCACGGCACAGACAAAAGATTAACGCAGATCCAGTTGCTAGGGAGGAAAGACTAGCCAGAAGAAAAGCAAGGTATTCTTTTCATGGTTTCATGCTACTGTCAGCAACAGAATAGGATATAATAGCATATAAAGCTGGGTGGATAACACTTAACATTAAGTTGCACTATTTCACTCTAGTTAATGTTTTATTGCACTGCAGTTAAGGTATAACTGATGGATTATATTAGTTAATATAATATTACACACACACACACTTATGGATTAAAATTGGATTATGAATTATATTAGTTAATAGTTGCTTCCGATATGGGGCAATTTATGAAAAATCGAGGCTGTACAAGTTTGAATTGAAGTCGTAAGACGGGCATTTTATGTAGCTATTTTGTGTAGATATCTTGAAATGACATTTGTGTACCTGCATTGAATAGAAATGTACCAGTAACAGTGTAACAATGCATAATTACAACATTAACTATCATGCAACAATTGTGTAATAATGCAACTTAATGCAACGTAAAGTGTTGCCGCAGTCTCAAATTATAGTAAAGTGATTATTATTAACATTAGCAATGAAATAGTAACAAAACATGTTTGAGAGAGAAAGGGAGAACTATTTTGCATTGTAAAACCCATGTTCTTTATGTGTGTGGCGTATGGGTCATTTCTCTCTCTCTAGTATGGAAGCGATCTAAGTTCAGCTAGCCTATACATTTAAAACATGTTTTCCTGATTTTACACTGTTTTATAACTTTAAAAAATTGCTAAAAGAAAAATACTATTGCTGCTACTAATAATAGTTCATTGGATCATTATTGTTATTGCTGAAAGAATCACATTTAATCAATATTTGTGGGCCATAGTGATCTGTGTCATTCAGGGTAACAAAATATTGTCCTACAGTTTAACACCAGTATTTTATAATAAAATACAATAACTTTGTTTGGTTGACTCAGAGAGACAAAAGAAAATTGAAATATATTTGCATTGATTTGTACATTTATTTCAGTGTAAGGCAGGAAGTTTTTGGAAAAAGCCTTCAACACATTTTTAATTGTACCCGTGACACTTCAAATATGTGGAATTCAAAATAAAATATTGTCATTTTTCTGTTTCGTGCGGGCTTGTTCGTCTGATCTTTGTTTGAGTGTATCTTGTTTGTATTTTGGGTTTCACGCTGTCCGTTTATATTTCTGTTCATTTGTTTTCCTACTTTTGTTCATGTTATTTATCCGGGACATTAAAGCGTGTTTTTCCCCACATCTTTTGCTCTCTGCGCCTGACTCCACACCTCCTCACTCATCTGTCGTAACAGTGTTTATGAAAAATTGGCATAAAATGTAATTTAAAAAACACAGTGTTATACTGAATTACATTTTCCTAGGGTACACTTATATGAATCACAATTTATTAGCTTTATTCTCGAATATAACTAATATAAGGGCATAGGTGACGCTACAATGAACATAAAAAAAGCATTTTAGAGAATTGTAATTGCTGCTTTATTTATTTGCTACTTTGAAAACCTTATATGTCTTTGACCCATATATCAATGAATTGGCGAGGGCACTCAAACAGTCTGCAGGACTGGACTGCGTGTTTGCTGATGATCTGCTGCTTCTGTCCCCAACCAAGGAGGGCCTACAGCAGCACCTATATCTTCTGCACAGATTCTGTCAGACCTGGGCACTGACAGTGAATCTCAGTAAGACAAAAATAATGGTGTTCCAAAAAAGGGCCAGTTGCCAGGAACACAAATACAAATTCCATCTAGACACCGTTGCCTTAGAGCAGTGGTTCCCAAACTTGTATAGTCCCTTACCCCTTCAAACATTCAATCTCCAGCTGTGTACCCTCTCTAGCACCAGGGTTAGCTCAATCTCAAATGAATTGTTTTTCCATCATTGTAAGCTATACGATACATTTATTAAAAATAAGAATTTGTGAGTTTTTTAGGACCAGGGCACAAATAACAATATAATAATAATAAATAATGTTGCTCTTTATTTAACCATCTTACAATTAAAACCTTATTTGCTCATTGAAAATTATGAATAACTTACCACAGGTTAATGAGAAGGGTGTGCTTGAAAGGATGCACATAACTCTGCAACGTTGGGTTGTATGGGAGAGAGTCTCAGTCTTAAATTATTTTCCACACATATTCCACACACATATGTATTTAGTTTTCATGCTGGCGAGGGCCAAGAATCCACTCTCACATAGGTACGCGGTTGCAAAGAGCATCAGTCTTAACAGCGTGATTCACCAAGGCAGGATACTCTGAGCGCAGCCCAATACAGAAATCTGCCAGTGACTTCTGATTGAATTCAATTATCACATACGTGCTTGTTGCAATTTCGATGAGGCTCTCTTGTTCAGATATCGGTAAGTGGACTGGATGCAGGGCATGAAAGGGATAACGAATCCAGTTGTTTGTGTCATCTGTTTCTGGAAAGTACCTGCGTAATTGCAGACCTAATTCAATCAGGTGCTTCACTATATCACATTTGACATTGTCCGTAAGCTTGAGTTCATTGTACACAAAAAAATCATACAATTATGGAAAGACGTGTATGTTGTCCTTGTTAATGCAGACAGAGAAGAGCTCCAACTTCTTAATCATAGCCTCAATTTTGTCCAGGACATTGAATATAGAGTCCCTTGTAATCCTAGATTCAGATCATTCAGGCGAGAAAAAACATCACCAAGATGTGCTGTGCTCTTGCAGTCATCTTTGCAGGATGGCTACTCATATGGAGAGTAGCAAACAGTGCTTTACTTTCTCCATCTATAGACAATTTGTCTTCCCATGGACTGACGAACATCAAGGCTTTTAGAGATACTTTTGTAACCCTTTCCAGCTTAATGCATTAATGCAAACTCACATTTTTTGAGTGTTTTTTATATGGCAAGGAAGATCTAACCAACATCTCCAATCTCATCTCAGTGATTGTACTCCAGGTTAGCTGACTCCTGACTCCAATTAGCTTTTGGAGAAATCATTAGCCTAGGGGTTCACATACTTTTTCCAACCTGCACTGTGAATGTTTAAATTATGTATTCAATATAGACAAGAAACAAATACAATCATTTGTGTGTTATTAGTTTAAGCAGACTGTGTTTTTCTGTTGTTGTGATTTAGATGAAGATTAGATCTAATTTTATGACCAATTTATGCATAAATTCAGATAAATCCAAAGGGTTCACATACTTTTTCTTGCCACTGTATGTGGCAACGATGTATGGGGTCCACTTTCTAATAATGAATTTACCAAATTGGACAAACATCCAATCGAAATACTGCATGCAGAGTTTTGCAAGACTCTATTGCAAGTGCAAAACAAAACCGCAAAATAACGCATGTAGAGCAGAATTGGGCCAATACCCTTTCCTTATTCAAATAGAAAAAAGAGCCATCAAATTTTTACAACCATCTAAAAACATGTGACCCCAAAATATTTCATTACACATCCCTACAATGTCAAGATGAAACAAGAGAAGAGTTCCATCAGTCAGCTGGTTCCGAAGCTCAGTTCAATAACCCAAACCAGCCCCATAGAGCCTCAGGACAGCACTCGGAAAATCTGGTCCAACCAACTCCTCACAAATAAAAAATAAAAAGATATCACCTATTGGAAAGACATCACACAAAATCTAAGTAAACTTCACTGCTATTTGGCTCTAACCAGACAGTACATGGTGGCAGACTGACCACTTGACTGATAGAAAATTGAGGAATACACTGATTAGGTACAGACTCAGTGAGCGCAATCTGGCTATAGAGACCGGTCATCAGAGCTGCATTTCCTATTACACTGTGACAAATACTCAGACCTAACAGTCTTTCTTTCCAAAAATGATCACTCAGTGCAAAGAAGTTGAAACTATAAAAATGAAGAGAGAGAGAGAGAGATAGAGAGAAGGGTAAAGAGAGAGAGAGAAGGGTAAAGAGAGAGAGAGAAGGGTAAAGAGAGAGAGAGAACAAGTAGCTGGAGAAAAGTTGAAGTGTCTTCATAAACTGTCAATGCATTCCAATAGTAGATATCTCAAATAAAGAGTTCTCCCACTGGGCACACATTGGTTGAATCAACGTTGTTTCCAAGTAATTTCAATTAAATTATATTTAACCAATGTGGAAAGACGTTGAATTGACATCTATGCCCAATGAGCTTTCTTTCTTTCTCTCTTTCTCAAATGTAAAGCTCTCTTTCTATCCTTCACCCCCCTGGGCGGTTTCTCAGCTATGTGTATGTTGACTGTCATCACCTCGTTCTAACTCACTAACGGTCTCTATCTCCTTAATTCTCTTTCTCTTTTCTTCTTTTTTCACTTTCTATTTTTTTCTCTCTCACATTCCTCCCTCCCTCCCCTCTTGATATGGAAGCTGAGAGTTGTAATATATACAGTTTAGTTTTTACTGTTTAGATTTCTGTCCAGAAATTTGTCTAAAAGGGATTAACCTCACTAGGGGACGCTAGCGTCCCACCTGGCCAACGATCCAGTGAAATTGCAGAGCGCCAAATTCAAAAACAGAAATACTCACTATAACAATTCATAAAACATACAAGTGTTATACATCGGTTTAAAGATGAACTCCTTGTTAATCCAACCACGGTGTCAGATTTCAAAAAGGCTACTACTTTACTTAATAAATGTTTGTTTTGTTCGATAAAGTCCCTCTTTATATCCAAACACCTCTTTTTGTTCACGTGTTTTGTTCAGTAATCCACCGGCTCAAACGCAGTCACAACAGGCAGACGAAAAATCCAAATAGAATCCTTAAAGTTCGTAGAAACATGTCAAATGGTGTTTATAATCAAACCTCAGGTTATTTTTAGCCTAAATAATCGATAATGTTTCAACCGGACAATAACGTCGTCAATATCGAAGGTAAACTAGAAAGGCGCGCTCTCAGTCGTGCGCATGAAAAACCTCTGAGACACTGTAGGGTCCACTCATTCGGAGTGGTCTTACGCTCTCATTTTTGAGAATACAAGCCTGAAACAATTTCTAAAGACTGTTGACATCTAGTGGCAGCCATAGAAAGTGCAATTTGAGTCCTAAGTCAATGGATACTGTAATGGCATTCAATAGGATACTACAAACATTTTTAAAAATCCCACTTCCTGGATGGTTTTCACCTGCCAAATCAATTATGTTATACTCACAGACATTATTTTAACAGTCCTGGAAACTTTAGAGTGTTTTCTATCCAGACATACCTATTATATGCAAATCATAGCTTCTGGGCACGAGTAGCAGGCAGTTTACTTTGGGCACGCTTTTCCTCCGGAAGTGAAAATAATGCCCCCCTACCCTAGTGAAGTTAAATTTGTTGTTGCCTAATTGATTTGTGGTAGGTTTCTACAGTACTTTCCTTCCATTTATGAAAGTCATTGTTGTTCATCTTCTTAGGTTGTCTGCTTGAATTTTTGCTGATTTGATAGGGAAGCTGAATGGTTAAATATACTGTTTAGGCATTCTACTGCCAAGTTTTCACCTTCACTATTACAGTGAAATGTTTTGTCCAGGTAGTTGTCTAAAATGGTTGAATTTGTCGTTGCCTATTCTTTGGTAAGTTTCTACAATAATTTCCTTCCATGTATAGCATTTCTTAAGGAGAGGTATATCTATAATTCCATGTGTATAACTTGTATTATTGTATTCGAAAGACAAGTCAACAAACAGATTACCGACCATTTCGAATCTCACCATACCTTCTCTGCTATGCAATCTGGTTTCAGAGCTGGTCATAGGTGCACCTCAGCCGCTCAAGGTCCTAAACGATATCTTAACCGCCATCGATAAGAAACATTACTGTGCAGCCGTTTTCATTGATCTGGCCAAGGCTTTCGACTCTGTCAATCACCACATCCTCATCGGCAGACTTGGTTTCTCAAATGATTGCCTCGCCTGGTTCACCAACTACTTCTCTGATAGAGTTCAGTGTGTCAAATCGGAGGGTCTGCTGTCCGGACCTCTGGCAGTCTCTGTGGGGGTGCCACAGGGTTCAATTCTTGGACCGACTCTCTTCTCTGTATACATCAATGAGGTCGCTCTTGCTGCTGGTGAGTCTCTGATCCACCTCTATGCAGACGACACCATTCTGTATACTTCTGGTCCTTCTTTGGACACTGTGTTAACAACCCTCCAGGCAAGCTTCAATGCCATACAATTCTCCTTCCGTGGCCTCCAATTGCTCTTAAATACAAGTAAAACTAAATGCATGCTCTTCAACCGATCGCTACCTGCACCTGCCCGCCTGTCCAACATCACTACTCTGGACGGCTCTGACTTAGGATACGTGGACAACTACAAATACTTAGGTGTCTGGTTAGACTGTAAACTCTCCTTCCAGACCCATATCAAACATCTCCAATCCAAAGTTAAATCTAGAATCGGCTTCCTATTTCGCAACAAAGCATCCTTCACTCATGCTGCCAAACATACCCTTGTAAAACTGACCATCCTACCAATCCTCGACTTTGGCGATGTCATTTACATAATAGCCTCCAATACTCTACTCAACAAATTGGATGCAGTCTATCACAGTGCAATCCGTTTTGTCACCAAAGCCCTATATACTACCCACCATTGCGACCTGTACTCTCTCGTTGGCTGGCCCTCGCTTCATACTCGTCGCCAAACCCACTGGCTCCATGTCATCTACAAGACCCTGCTAGGTAAAGTCCCCCTTACCTCAGCTCACTGGTCACCATAGCATCTCCCACCTGTAGCACACGCTCCAGCAGGTATAGCTCTCTAGTCACCCCCAAAACCAATTCTTTCTTTGGCCGCCTCTCCTTCCAGTTCTCTGCTGCCAATGACTGGAACGAACTACAAAAATCTCTGAAACTGGAGACACTTATCTCCCTCACTAGCTTTAAGCACCAACTGTCAGAGCAGCTCACAGATTACTGCACCTGTACATAGCCCACCTACAATTTAGCCCAAACAACTACCTCTTTCCCTACTGTATTTAATTTATGTATTTATTTTGCTCCTTTGCACCCCATTATTTTTATTTCTACTTTGCACATTCTTCCATTGCAAAACTACCATTCCAGTGTTTTACTTGCTATATTGTATTTACTTTGCCACCATGGCCTTTTTTTGCCTTTACCTCCCTTATCTCACCTCATTTGCTCACATCGTATATAGACTTGTTTATACTGTATTATTGACTGTATGTTTGTTTTACTCCATGTGTAACTCTGTGTCGTTGTATGTGTCGAACTGCTTTGCTTTATCTTGGCCAAGGCTCAATTGTAAATGAGAACTTGTTCTCAACTTGCATACCTGGTTAAATAAAGGTGAAATAAAATAAATGTTGCACTCCCTAGGGGTTCCACAAGATGTCAACCATCAATATAAGTTATAATGAGGCTTCTATGTTGTTGTAGGAGTGAATAAGAGCAGAATATATCCGCTGTCCATCAAGCAGCCATTTTGTGATCCCACTTTTTCCTCATGGTTGTCACTTGCGTTCCATTGCTCACGAAGACAAGAAACAATACTCCAGTTTATTGTTTATGTTGACGCCATCTTTGCAGCTGTGGTATTTTTAACTTGAGCGCTGTCTCAGATTACTGCATGCATTTCTTTTTCCGTAAAGTTTTTTGAAATATGACACAGCGGTTGCATTAAGTATATCTATAATTCCATGTGTATAACTATATTATCATCTACATTTATGATGAGTATTTCTGTTGAATGATGTGGCTATGCAAAATCACTTGATTTCTTTCGAACTAGTGAATCTAACGAGCCAATGTAACTCAGATTTTTTAAATATAAATATGAACTTTATCAAACAAAACATGCATGTATTGTGTAACATAAAGTCCTATGAGTGTCATCTGATGAAGATAATTAAAGGTTAGTGATTAATTTTTATCTTTATTTCTGGTTTTTGTGAAGGCTATATTTTGCTATATAAATGCCTGTGCTTATTGTGGTTTGGTAGAGACCTAACAATCGTTTGTAGTGCTTTTGCTGAAAAGGCTATTTGAAATCGGACACTTTGGTGGGATTAACAACGAAAATAGATTTAAAATTATATAAGACATGTATGTTTTAGGAATTGTAACTATGAGATTTCTGTGGTTTGAATTTTGGTGCCCTCTATTTTCACTGGTAGTTGTCATGTCGATCCCGGTATCGGGATTGCAGCCTTAACCAACATGGCTACCACAGCATTCTGCAGCGATACGCCATCCTATCTGCTTTGCACTTAGTGGGACTATCATTTGTTTTTCAACAGGGATGGAGTGCTGCATCAGATGACCTGGCCTCCACAATCACCCGACCTCAACCCAATTGAGATGGTTTGGTAGGAGTTGGACCGCAGAAAAAGCAGCCAACAAGTGCTCAGCATATGTGGGAACATCAAGACTGTTGGAAAACCATTTCACTTGAAGCTGGTTGAGAGAATGCCAAGAGTGTGCAAAGCTGTCATCAAGGCAAAGGGTTGGCTACTTTGAAGAATAAATTTTTTTTTTAAATGTAGTTACTATATCATTCCAAATATGTTATTTCACAGTTTCGATGTCTTCACTGTTATTCTATAATGTAGAAAATAGTAAAAAGAAAGAAAATAAACTTTAATGAGTAGGTGTGTCCAAACCTTTGACTGGTACTGTACATGGGCTCCCAAGTGGTGCAATGGTCTGAGACACTTTATGTCCGTGCAAGAGACATCACTCTCTCTCTGTTCCTCTTTCTCTCTTTGTCCCTGTCGCTCTCTCTTCCTGTTTCTCTCTCGCTCTGTCACTGTCTCTCTCTCTCTCTCTCTCTCTGCATGCTGGGAGTGTTTGGTGCATGTTGGGAATTGTATGAACGAAGGAGTGTGTGTGTTGTGTAGAGTTAGATATTCACAACTTTCTTTCGGTTTTCTACTTTTTGGTTTTCTTCTGTGCATGATTAAGGTTATTATTTTTGTTGTGGAAGAAGTAAGTATTTTGTTTTTCGTATCGAAATTACCCTGATTTTGGCGGGGATGGCAGCCCGAATGGGGATGCTGTCCCTGTCACTTCGGCACAGCTTTAGTTGTGTTACCGAAGGTAGGCTATGAGAATGTTGCTTATGCATCCCGGATAAATAAAGCAGTGGTGGTATTTCTTAAAGAAGAGCGTCTTGTTGATCGGATGGTTGACCATGGCGTACTTCTTAAAGGAATGTTTATTCAAGTTACGCCGCTTTTTTCTCCATCAACAAGGGTAACGATTCAAATGTATCGCTGTTTATTCCAAATGAGCTATTGGAGCGCGAGTTATTGCGCTTTGGGAAGTTCGCCAGTTCAATTAAGGTTGTCCCGTTGGGTTGCAAACACCCAGCGTTGAAACAGGTTATGTAATTTCGGTGACAGGTGTTTATGTTTTTGGACTCACCGGAGCAACTTTAGAGTTATCGTTTAAAATCAAGTATGACAATAGACTGTATATGGCTTATGCTAGTACAGGTAGTCAACTGTGTTTGGAGTGTGGGGATATTGGTCATAAGCGACATGCTTGCCCGAAAAGGGAGAAGGCAGAGGGAGGGGTGCAGGTGGTCATCATAACGCCTGGGCCCACTGATGTAGAGAGAGGTGGACAACAGCGGCAGAGCAGCCACAAGCACCTGTTGCTGAGGAACAAGTTATCCGTGTTGAGGGCATGGAGTTGCAACTTGTATTAGAGGGAAATGTTATGCAGCAATTATTGTTGTAGTTGGTAAGGATGTATCTGAAGAGCCAGTTCCTCAGACTGGTGAGCAGGTGTCCAGTACGAGTGCTGGGGTAAAGGAGGGGGTTCATGTAGAGCTAGGCTCCCAGGTAGTGGAGGAGATGCCCACTGCGAGTAACGGGGTACAGGAGGAGGTTCATGTAGAGCTAGGCTCCCAGGTAGTGGAGGAGATTCCCACTACGAGTGCTGGGGTTCATGTGGAGCTAGGCTCCCAGGTAGTGGAGGAGATGCCTGGTACGAGTGATGGGGTGCAAGTGGGGGGGTGTTCAGAGGGATGTGGGAGAAGGGAGTCAGTTGTCTGTGGTCTCAGCTGAGGATCAGGAGAAGGATATGGATATCTCTTTTGATATGATAGCAGTTGGTGAAGACTCAATTTACAATCTAGAGGAGGTAAATTAGTTTCTGGATCAGACTTTTGGGAAATCTGTCAAATTGGCAGATTATTTTGATGTTGATAAGTTTGTGAGGTCAGCTGTGATGTTACAGAAGACGGTTGGGTTAGACCAGCTGAGTGAGAAGAAGCGGTTTCGCTTGAGGTAATTTATGACTGCTGTTGCAGCAGCAAAAGGTGGTGGGAAAGGAGGAGCTGCTTATTAAGGATTTCTGGACATGGGAGGAAATCCTTGACGGGAGAGGACCCTGGGCTAAACCAGGGGAGTGTAGCCGCCCAAAGGTGCAGGAGGAGAAGAGGAAACAGGAGCAGCCCAAAGAGGAGTACAGTATGGACTATACTTCTTGGGAGGAGATAGACAGGTGGGCGGTCGACCCAGGGAGAGCGCCGGAGCCCGCCTGGGATTCGATGGAGCAGTGCACGGAAGGTTACAGGAGAATGAGTTTGGCGAAGCAAGCACGACGGCGCGGACGGAAGCCCGGGAATCAGCCCCAAAAATGTCTTGGGGTGGGGGGGGGGGGGGCTTACAGGGAATATGGCAACGCCAGGTAGGAGACCTGCGCAAACTCCCTGTGCTTACCGGGGGGCTAGAGAGACCGGGCAGGCACTGTGTTATGCAGTGGTGCGCACGGTGTCCCCAGTGCGGGTGCATAGCCCGGTGCGGTATATTCCAGCTCTGCGTATCGGCCGGGCTAGATTGAGCGTAGAGCCAAATACCATGAAGCCGGCTCTACGCATCTGGTCCCCAGTGCGTCTCCTTGGGCCGGCTTACATGGCACCAGCCTTGCGCTCGGTGTCTCCGGTTCGCCTACATAGCCCAGTACGGGCTATTCCACCTCGCCGCACTGGCAGGGCGACCGAGAGTATTCAACCAGGTAAGCTTGGGCAGGCTCGGTGCTCAAGAGCTCCAGTGCGCCTGCACGGTCCGGTCTATCCAGTACCACCTCCACACCCCAGCCCTCCGGTAGCAGCTCCCCGCACCAGGCTTCCTGTGCGTGTCCTCGTCCCAGTACCACCAGTGCCAGCACCACGCATCAGGCCTACAGTGCGCCTCGCCTCTCCTGCGCTGTCGGAGCCTTTCTCCTCTCCTGCGCTGCCGGAGTCTCCCGCCTGTCCGGCGCCGCTGCCGGAATCTCCCACCTGTCTGGCGCCGCTGCCGGAGTCTCCCGCCTGTCCGGCGCCAGAGCCCCTCAGCCCAGCGCCGCCAGTCTGCCCAGCGCCGCCAGTCTGCCCAGCGCCGCCAGTCTGCCCAGCGTCGCCAGTCTGTCAGGATCAGTTAGATCCACCAGTCAGCCAGGATCCACCAGTCTGCCAGGATCCGCCAGAAGTGCCAGTCAGCCAGGATCCGCCAGAAGTACCCGTCGGCCAGGATCTGCCAGTCGGCCAGGATCTGCCAGTCGGCCAGGATCCGCCAGTCAGCCAGGATCCGCCAGTCAGCCAGGATCTGCCAGATCTGCTTGTCAGCCAGGATCAGCCAGGATCTGCCAGTCGGCCAGGATCTGCCAGTCGGCCAGGATCCGCCAGTCAGCCGGGATCCGCCAGTCAGCCAGGATCCGCCAGTCAGCCAGGATCCGCCAGTCAGCCAGGATCTCCCAGATCTGCTAGTCAGCCAGGATCCGCCAGTCAGCCAGGATCTGCCGGAACCACCAGCAAGCCAGGATCTGGTAGATCCATCAACCTGCCTGAGCTTCCTCTCACTCCCGAGCTTTCTCTCACTCCCGAGCTTTCTCTCACTCCCGAGCTTTCTCTCACTCCCGAGCTTTCTCTCACTCCCGAGCTGTCCTTCAGTCCCGATCTGCTCCTCAGTCCAGTGGGGTTCTGGGTGAGGACTACTAGGCCATGGTCGGCAGCGAGGGTGGTCTATCCAGGGACGCGAGGAGAGGGGACTAAGACATTGACTGAGTGGGTTCCACGTCCCACGCCGGAGCCGCCACCATGGACAGACGCCCACCCGGACCCTCCCTATTGTTTTGAGGTGCGTTCGGGAGTCCGCACCTTAGGGGGGGGGGAGTTCTGTCACGCCCTGGTCTAAGTATTTTGTGTTTTTCTTCATGTATTGGGTCAGGCCAGGGTGTGGCATGGAGTTTTTGTATTGTGGTGTGTTTTGTCTTGGGGTTTTGGTGTGTATGTATTTGGGATTGTAGCTAGTGGGGTTATCTAGCAAAGTCTATGGCTGTCTGGAGTGGTTCTCAATCAGAGGCAGGTGCTTATCGTTGTCTCTGATTGGGAACCATATTTAGGCAGCCATATTCTTTGAGTTTGTCGTGGGTGATTGTCCTGAGTGTCTTAACGTCCTTATTCTGTGTTAGTTTGCACCAGTTTAGGCTGTTTCGGTTTTCATTACGTTTATTGTTTTGTAGAGTTTGTGTTTTGGATTCGTGTTACGTTGTGTGATTAAAAACCTCTTAAGCCTAGCCCTGTTTACTGCCCCTAATGGAGGAATTGGGTACCCATATAAAACAGGATACATTTTTGTCAAAAGTTGCTAATATATGCATATATAAAATATTATCGAATAGAAAACACTCTAAAGCTTCTAAAACCGTTTAAATGTTGTCTCTGTGTAAAGCAGAAGTCTCAGGGCATGCATTCTCCCAAAATCTCTCTTGTCATGGAAAAAGTTGGCCCAACTTTGACGTCATCTTAAACGCCTTCCCAAACAACTACCGCTCTGGGAACAGTTCCTACGTGTTCAGCGCGAAGCCTGCTTTCAATGGGGCTTCTCATTGTGTGAATCGCGCGCTCACGAGACGTTGAGCGTGCCGAAAGGTCTCGGTAACGCGGAAAAAAAGTGTACGTTTATGCGCGCTCTGCTCCCGCTCTCTTTTCTTCAGGATCAATTACAAGACGTGTGTGTTTCGCTTCGTCCTCACAATTGCTATACACCTTTATAACATGTTAAAGCTTAATTATGAACATAGTTTGACAAGTTTACTCGACATATAATATATAATTTCGACGTTTTGGTGCGCATCCACTTGAATTTTGCCTACATTTCGACCGAAATGTGGCTATTTTGAGAACCGAAAGACACAGACTTGAAAACTAAACGCTGTTTTGGTAAGTATAATCCCATCCAGGTCTTTTGATGGAAGAACAGCAAAGGTAAGGGAATATTTACGTGTTAATTTTGGGTTTCTGTCGACTCCAAGATAGAGGAGGCATAATGATACCTTTGGAGCGCCGACTCCTAGTATAGCCTAGTGAACGCAACCTGTAACGTTAAAAATAAATGTAACACAGCGATTGCATTTAGAAGAAGTGTATCTTCCTATACATATGTAAAACATGCATATTTAGTCAAAGTTTATGATGTGTATTCCTTGTTAGCTGACGTTATCTGCCGGAGCTATTTCATTTCTCCTGACATTTTAGTAGCATTTTTTGAACGATGCGTCATTGTAAACAGAGATTTATGGATATATATTGCAGATTATTGAAAAAAATTAATGTACTGTGTAACATGTTATATTACTGTCATCTGATGAAGATTTCAAAAGGTTAGTGAAATGATTTTTTTTTTTAAATCCTGCGTTTGTTGATTGCATATTTTTTCCTACTTGGCTATGCTAATGAGCTATGTCTGCGGTGGTGGTTTGACATAAATATGTGCTATGTTTTCGCCGTAAAACATTTTAGAAATCTGACTTGTTGCCTGGATTCACAACGAGTGTAGCTTTAATTCAATACCCTGCATGTGTATTTTAATGAACGTTTGAGTTTTAACTAATACTATTAGAATTTAGCGTAGCGCATTTGCATTTCCAGAGCTCTAGATGGGACGCCTGCGTGCCAGGTAGAAGCAAGAGGTTAAACATGGATCGCAATATACACGCTGCAGTTTGGTCCGACTCTCCTTCACCACAGGAAAACCCTGACAACTAATTTCAGTGCTGGGGTGGCAATCTTGTTTTCCTCAGGTTTAGGGCTGACTGTGGTATCTGCAATAGAGATTGTCAAGGGTCGGGTTTATTGGTCAAGGTGGATGTTATGTTTTTAAAAATATGTTTTTATGTTTCTGCTCCTAATGAGGGGTACAGAGCGTATTGCTGTATTTGATCAAATAAAGGAAACCTTAAGACAGTGTGATCAAGAGTGGTGTATGGTTTTAGGGGGTGACTGGAACTGTACAGTGGATTTTACTGTTGATCGCACCGCTGAAGAACCTCACCTGCGGTCAGCCACTTGCCTGTCTGGCCTATTAACTGAGTTTGAGCTTTCTGATGTGTGGAGAGTAAGGAATGCAAAAGTTAGGCAGTACACATGGCAAAAAAATCATGAAGGTCGTGTCAGTGCAGCAAGGTTAGACAGGTTGTATGTATCTGAGCAATACTGTAGTAGGGTTGGAAAGTGTGACATTACTCCTGTGGGTTTCTCTGATCATCATATTGTTACTGTTGATATTCACTTGTCCTGTCCACGAAGGTCATCACCTTACTGGTATTTTAATGTTCAATTGTTACATTATGTCATGTTTTGTGACAGGTTTTTGTTGTTTTGGGAAAAATGGAGAGGGTTACAAAAGGGAATTTTGAGTCCTTGAGACAATGGTGGGAGGTTGGGAAGGCCCAAATACGAGTATTTTGTCAACGGTATACTGCTCTGTCTCAAATTTAAGTTAAAGAGACTATCAAGGCCCTTGAACAAGACATCAAGTCTATTGAATTGAAGCTGCCCACTCAGAACAACCCTGGACTAGTCATGAACGTACAGGACAAGAGACATGACCTGCGGTCATTTCTGCATGAAAGAGTGAAGGGTGCCTTGATTAGGTCTCGTTTCGCTTCTCTCAAGGATATGGATGCTCCTAGCGCTTAAAGAAAAACCTAGGACAGGCGACATTGCAACGTAAACAGATGGTCTGCCTTTGTCTCCCTGATGGGAAGGTGACCACGGATGACAGTGAAATGCGTCAACATGCCGTGGATTTCTTCTCGGCCCTCTATAAGGCAGAGGATTGTGACTCTCTGTGTACTGAACAGTTGTTACAAGGTCTTCCTCAATTGGGACCTGACATTACACTGCAAGAGCTGTCCACAGCAGTTATGCAGCTCTCAACAGGCCGAGCCCCTGGCATCGATGGTTTGCCATCTGAGTTTTATAAGCACTTTTGGGGAGGATTTTTATGAAGTGGTGTGTGAATCTTTTCATGAGGGTTCTCTTCCTGTATCCTGTCAACTTGCGGTGCTTTCACTGTTGCCAAAAAAGGGGGATTTGGCTCTCATAAAAAAATTGGAGACCTGTTGCTTTGCTGTGCGCTGAATACAAATTGTTTCTAAATGTCTCTCGAACAGGTTGAAAGAGTATCTGGGATTGTTGGTCCACAAGGACCAGTCCTACTATGTATCTGATCGCTCTATTGTTGACAACTTGTTTCTGATAAGAGATGTTTTAGAAATTTGTAAACTGTCTGATGTAAATGTGAGTTTACTTTCTTTGGATCAGGAGAAGGCTTTTGATCATGTGGACCACCAGTACTTGTTTAAAACAATGAAAGCCTTTGGGTTTGGGGATGTTTTTTGTCTTGGATGAATTTACGGTATGCTGGGGCCTAGTATGGTGAAGGTGGGGGGTGGTTTGAGTTGCCCCATCCCTGTCCAAAGGGGCATCAGGCAGGGATGCCCAATTTCAGGGCAGTTATGTAGTCTGGCGATTGAACCAATGCTTTGTTTTTTAAGAGCGAGTCTTACTGGTTTCTCTGTGCAAGGTGTAAAGAAGGGTCCCACGATAGCACTGTCTTCATATGCAGATAACGTGATAGTTTTTATTACAGGGGGTGAGGATGTTAAGCCTGACTCTATTTTATGAGTCTGTTATGCAGGCTTGGAGAGTCCTTGTCAAGTTCCGTAAGGCCTGCACGCCACCAGGGATGTGGCTTTTTGAAGAGCCTCTTTTTCACAACACTGCCACCCAGTCCCGTGTTTTGGGTTCAGCTATCCTACGTTCATGCCTGTTAGGCGTGGGGTATACCAAGCTGGGTCATCTGATGCGGAGCAGGAGCAGATCGTTGGAGGAGCTGGGAGAAAGAGTGGGGATCCGATCATCTCGCCTACTGAGGAAGGTCGTCACAGTATGTGACTGACACTTCCAATTCTGATCGGTGGAAGAAGGGTCTGGATTATGTGTTCCCTGCACTGATTGTTAGTGCTGAAATGTTGGCATTCGAGGAGGACGTGGGGATGCTGCTTTCCTTCGATACCCCGGAGCTGGGGGAGTTCAAGAAGGTGGGAAAGAAGGCCATGTACAGAATATGTGTAAAGGTGTCCCATGCCTCTTCCCTGGAAGGGGTAAAATCGGCGAGGTGGGCGGGTATGCTTGGTCCAAGTGCCTCTTCAAAAGGCTGTTGGCGATCATTATACAAACTGCCTATTGATAAGAGGACAGCTGACCTCCAATGGAGGATAATACATGGAGCTATAGCCACCAACATGCATCTGGTACACCTGGACCCTATTGTTGGGGAGGGGTGTCCATTCTGTGCTGAGTCTGAAACTCTGGCACATCTGTTTTTACTGTGTCCCAGGTTGGTCGGGATGATTGAACTGATCATTGATTGGTTCTCAACATTGGGAGAGGATTTCTCTTCCCAACTGTATATATTTGGGCCAAAGTACAGGTTCAGTCAAAAGGGTGTAGTTGTGTTGCTTAATTTTGTGTTAGGGGCAGCAAAATGAGCGATATGGAAAACCCGAAAGAACAGTATTTGGGAACAGGGGTCTGTGGATGTGGTGGGAATGCTGGAGGGAATGTTGGCAGCGAGACTAAGGGATTGAGTTTGCCTATTATAAACTTGTCAACAATATTGATCTGTTTTTGAGTATATGGGGTATTCAGAGGCTGTTGTGTTTAGTTACTGTGGAGGAAGATTTGATGTCATGTCACTGATGTATAACCATGGTGTTGTTTGAGTGTTTATTGTATTGTTTATTTTGTATGAGCATTTATTGTGTGGTGGGCCCACAGACCCCAAAAAGATGATTTAAAACTCACTCTCTCTCTCTCTCTCTCTCTCTCTCTCTCTCTCCCTCTCTCTCTCTCTCTCTCTCTCTCTCTCTCTCTCTCTCTCTCTCTCTCTCTCTCTCTCTCTCTCTCTCTCTCTTTACCCTTCTCTTTCTCTCTCTCTTTACCCTTATCTCTCTTTACTCTTATCTCTCTTTACCCTTATCTCTCTCTCTTTCTCACTCCAATAAAAACCTTCATGCATGCGCAGGCACGCACGCACACACACACACAGAACCACACTTCATTTCTTTCTCTGTCTCTCTCTCTCTCTCTCTCTCTCTCTCTCTCTCTCTCTCTCTCTCTCTCTCTCTCTCTCTCTCTCTCTCTCTCTCTCTCTCTCTCTTTCTCTGTCTCTCTCTCTCTCTGTCTCTCTCTCTCTCTCTCTCTCTCTCTCTCTCTCTCTCTCTGTCTCTTTCTCTGTCTCTCTCTGTCTCTCTCTCTGTCTCTCTCTTTCTCTGTCTCTCTCTGTCTCTCTCTCTGTCTCTCTCTTTCTTTCTCTCTCTCTCTCTTTCTCTCTCTTTCTTTGTCTCTCTCTCTCTCTCTCTCTCTCTCTCTCTCTCTCTCTCTCTCTCTCTCTCTCTCTCTCTCTCTCTCTCTCTCTCTCTCTCTCTCTCTCTCTCTCTCTCTCTCTCTCTCTCTCTGTCTCTCTCTCTCTCTGTCTCTGTCTCTCTCTCTCTCTTCTCTGTCTCTGTCTCTGTCTCTGTCTCTGTCTCTCTCTCTCTCTCTTTCTCTGTCTCTGTCTCTGTCTCTCTCTCTCTCTTTCTCTGTCTCTCTCTTTCTCTGTCTCTGTCTCTCTCGATGGCTCTTTTGCTCTGACACTTTTCTAGTCGCGCCTGTCATATATCTCTGATTTGAAAAGGTCTGAGCCTGTCCCCTGACAGAATTATTTCTGAGACAGAAAAGCAAACACAAGCAGCAGCAATTCAATATGCAGCCAACATGAAACATATGCTACATTACCAACAGAGAGAAAAAAACTGAACACATAACATATTTTCCCAGTCTAAACAGCCTAGTTCCCCAATATCAACACATTTCCCTAGTTTAAACAGCGTGGTTCCCCAATTACACATTTCCCCAGCCTAAACAGCCTGGTTCTCCAAATTAATGGAATATTTTAAACCTGACTCTGACCTCTCTGAGCAGAGATCACAGCAGAAACATCAGTGTGGAAGGAACACAAAGACTGAACCATAGGGCTCTGGTCAAAAGTAATGCACTATACCTGGAATAAAGTGTCTTTCAGAGGGATAGCGGTAGAACAAGGAGCATAGTGGGTGCAGGGAGTATGGCGGCGTGGTTCATTTGTTACTCTGATGAATGTGTTCCAACCTCTCCTCGGGGACCCAGAGACGTTTCACAACTATGCTGTAGCCCTGACCTACAGTTGCTCACCTGTTTCACCATTCATTGATGTGGAATCAGGTATGCTAGCTCTGGATTAGTTCAAATACATGGAATGACTGGGGGTCCCCAAGGAGAGGTTTATAAACCCCTGTATAAGAGAACACTCTCTTTTCTTACCAGGCAGACATTGTGCAGTGTACCCTCCCTTGAGGTCTTATGAATTACGGCCTCTACCCAATGTTATGGATGGCTTGCTTCCAATTAAGATGGAGGAACAAACACAAACACACTCATATATATGCGCTGCGCATGAACACAGACACACACACACACACACACACACACACACACACACACACACACACACACACACACACACACACACACACACACACACACACACACACACACACACACACACACACACACACACACACACACACACACACACACACACACACACACACACACACACACACACACACACACACACACACACACACTCAGACACACACAGGAAAGCAGCAGGCAGACACACACTCACATAGGCCCACACACAACCACACACGCACACAAACACACACAGCGAGACAAGGGGGTATGCTATGTATATGCGTATCTGAAGGACATATGTTTGACTTTATTAGCACTGCGGCACTAGCACTCCGCCGACCGAAAACGCAATTGCCTCGTTCCAACACAAATATTAACATTTCCAATCTGTTGTGTTGTGCTGCAGCAAATAGAAGCGACATAATTGTGGTACTGTTCATAAATCATGATTATGAAGCAGCATTGGCCACAGCCTTCTGTGTGTGCATCCACTGTGTGAACTCCATTCTTGTCTGTCTATGCTGTGGGCTAAACTAAACCCTGGATGATGACACAGATTGCTAAGTAATTATTAACAATCAAGACTTTGCTAGGAAAACACAGCTGGTGGCCACACCCCCACTGGAGGCGAGAGATGAAGGGTGTGTTCACCGTATCTACTCCTCAACCTACCTTGAAAGTTCTCCTTGGCCTGAACCGACACAGACTCTTACCTAGCTTTAGGTTTTGTTACTTGTAAATGGCTATGACACCTCTAAAGTTGGTGTGCACTGTCATCCAGTGTGAATTGAATGGCTTACACTTCATACTTCTTTGTGACTTGAATGGCTACCATTTCGTACTTCTTTGACTTGAATGGCTAACAGTTTGTATCCCCATATGTCACTTTACACAGAGGTAATGCAGATGAAGTGCTTAAGGACATTGTTTCTGCAGTATGGCTGTCTTTCTTCCACCGTCTGGGACTTCTACCGTCCACTCTAGGGACATGTGTCCCTTTATGTCTCACTCTTTCACTCTCTCTTTCGTGTGCCCTCTCTACTGCTTCACCAAAATACTTTTGCTATGATTGATTGAGCTTTCCTGGAAAAATAGATCAAATATAATAGTGACAAACTGCCCATCTGGCACTCCAGGCAGGCTAAAGCACACACAAAACATTTTTTAAGTATTTGAAATAGTATTTGAACTCAGGTCTGTTCACAACCCATACAGTTTGTGTGTTTGACTGGAGTTCGCAGCCAGAAATTATAGAGAAATATGATTTGCAAATATGTTTGAGAGAACACATGTATGCATATTAATAAAAACTTCACTAGGTGTCCCCTTGGGACGTGACTGGGTGTAATTATATTTACAAACCTGCGGAGGCATTAAGATATGCTAAATGACACTCGCTCCACTCAACCTGCTGAGTGGAAACCCAATCTGTTTTGAAGTTAAAAAGGTTCATAAATAAATCAAATACATCTCCTCCCCCTAACTCTGAACATGTACAGATGTGTATACAACCTGTCTCCATCTCTCTTTTTGCTCTTCTCTCTCACATGCACAAAATTTGCACTGTTTCTTTTCTTATCCTTTGTTATTTCCCTCCCCTCTCTCCTTGACAACCTGTGGATGTATTTCAAGGCCTACCTTCAAACTCGGTGCCTCTTTGCTTGACATCATTGGAAAATCAAAAGAAATCAGCAACAACCTCAGAAAACAATTGTAGACCTCCACAAGTCTGGTTCATCCTTGGGAGCAATTTCCAAATGGCTGAAGGTACCACGTTCATCTGTACACACAATAGTACACAAGTATAAACACCATGGGCCCAAGCAGCCATCATACTGCAATCCCAGAACAACAGCAAAGGACCTTGTGAAGTTGCTGGAGGAAACGGGTACAAAAGTATCTATATCCACAGTAAAACAAGTACTATATCGATATAACCTGAAAGTCCACTCAGCAAGGAAGAAGCCACTACTCCAAAACAGCCCTAAAAAAGCCAGACTATGGTTTGCAACTGCACATGGGGACAAAGATCAAACTTTTTGGCTACCCGAAACATTTGACACAAGTTAAACAATTTAACCTCTCTTGGGTAGGGGGCAGTATTTTCACTTCCCGGATGAAAAGCATGCCCAAATGAAACTGCCTGTTACTCAGGCCCAGAAGCTAGGATATGCATATAGTTGGTAGATTTGGATACAAACACTCTACATGTTCTAGAACTGTTCAATTAATGTCTGTGAGTATAACAGAACTAATATGGCAGGCGAAACCCAGAGGATAAACCCCCCCCTCCTGCAAAGAAATTCAGGATACCACTATTTTCAATGGCTGTCACTTTTATTATAATGCGACGTCCTCCCAGATTGCAGTTCCTAGGGCTAGATGTCAACAGATGTCAACAGTTAGAAAGATTTTCAGGCTGGTTTAGCCAGAAATTGTAGTCTTTCTAGGTGACTCCCATTATGGCTGTAGTGTTTCCAAGTGCGTGAATGAGAGCGCGTTCTTTGGTATTTTTCTCCGGTAAAGACTAATGATTCTCTGTCTTAAATTTGATAGGTACCCTAATACTTAAATAAACTATGGTTTGATTATAAAAATTGTTTGACTTGTTTGGAAAAGTTTACTAGTAATGTTTGGGTTTCATTTGTATGCATTTTGATGGAGGGAAACTGGGTGGATTTGGCCTTGTATACAATACTCAACCTTGTCTCAGGATGGTAAATTGGTGGTTGAAGATATCCCTCTAGTGGTGTGGGTGCTGTGCTGGGGGGTATCATCGGATGGGGCCACAGTGTCTCCTGACCCCTCCTGTCTCAGCCTCCAGTATTTATGCTGCAGTAGTTTATGTGTCGGGGGGCTAGTGTCAGTTTGTTATATCTGGAGTACTTCTCCTGTCTTATCCGGTGTCCTGTGTGAATTTAAGTATGCTCTCTCTAATTCTCTCTTTCTCTCTTTCTTTCTCTCTCTCGGAGGACCTGAGCTGTAGGACCATGCCTCAGGACCACCTGGCATGATGACTCCTTGCTGTCCCCAGTCCACCTGGCCATGCTGCTGCTCCAGTTTCAACTGTTCTGCCTGCGGCTATGGAATCCTGACCTGTTCACCGGATGTGCTACCTATCCCAGACCTATTATTTGACTATGCTAGTCATTTATGAACATTTGAACATCTTGGCCATGTTCTGTTATAATCTCCACCCGGCACAGCCAGAAGAGGACTGGCCACCCCTCATAGCCTGGTTCCTCTCTAGGTTTCTTCCTAGATTTTGGCCTTTCTAGGGAGTTTTTCCTAGCCAACGTGCTTCAACACCTGCATTGCTTGCTGTTTGGGATTTTAGGTTGGGTTTCTGTACAGCACTTTGAGATATCAGCTGATGTACAAAGGGCTATATAAATACATTTGATTTGATTTGGATTGACTGAAGCGTGCCAGATAAACTGAGTTTTTATGGATATAAAGAAGGACATTATCGAGCAAAAGGACCATTTGTGATGTAACTGGGACCTTTGAGTGCCAACAGAAGAAGATCATCAAAGGTAAGTCATTTATTATATCGCTATTTCTGACTTTCGTATTGCACCTGCCTGATTTTTTTTCCATGGTTTGTATGTGGGGCGCTGTCCTAACATAATCGCATGGTGTGCTTTCGCCGTAAAGCCTTATGGAAATCTGACATGGGCTGGATTAACCAGAAGTTAAGCTTTATTTTGATGTATGACACTTGTGATTTTATGAAAGTTAAATATTTATTATTCTGTAGTTTGTATTTTGCGCTCTGCAATTTCACCGGATGTTGGCCAGATGGGAAGATACCTTTCCACCTTCCCATAATAAGTTAAAGGCAATGCTACCAAATACTAATTGAGTGTATGTAAACTTCTGACCCACTGGGAATGTGATGAAAGAAATAAAAGCTGCAATAAATCATTCTGTCTACTATTATTCTGACATTTCACATTCTTAAAATAAAGTGGTGATCCTTACTGACCTAAGAGAGGGACATTTTACTAGGATTAAATGTCAGGAATTGTGAAAAACTGAGTTTAAATGTATTTGGCTAAGATGTATGTAAACTTCCCGACTTCAACTGTATACTCACTCAGGGTATAAAGGCAGCAAATCATGTTTATGATATTATTATATTGTGAAACTCCTGTACTGCTCTGTTTTGTGACAATGGATTAACGAAATAAAAAATATTGTGGGGACTGAAGAGATGTTTAGAGAACCAGGAGACATGGTGACAGTCTGCTACCAAAGTGAGAGAAAGAGAGAGGTAGGGAAAAGGAAAGAGAGGGATATAGAGAGAGATAAACACAGACAGAGAGACAGGGGAGACAGAGGAAGAGAGGCGCAGGAGAAAAGCAGGATATCTGCTCCTAAATTAGGTTCAATTTGCTGAGGGGTGACTAACGAGGCTAATGACACCAGCCCCGCTTTCTGAACCCAGACAGACAGACAGACAGACAGACAGACAGACAGACAGACAGACAGACAGACAGACAGACAGACAGACAGACAGACAGACAGACAGACAGACAGACAGACAGACAGACAGACAGACAGACAGACAGACAGACAGACAGACAGACAGACAGACAGACAGACAGACAGACAGACAGACAGACAGACAGACAGACAGAGACACTTGAGGCTCCAGGCAACTCCTAACTAGGTCATATCTCTGTCTGAGTCTGAGATGAATACAGGGAAGGAGAAGGAGATGAAAAAGAGATGGAGATAAACAGAGAGGGCAGGGTGGGTACTCATTGTTTCTAGGAGAGTTGGAAAAAGTCTGAGAGAAAGAGAGATGGGAGGATGTAAGGTGACCCTTTACCTGTCTCTTGTTAGAAGACAGAGAGAGAAACAGAAAGCCAAAGATTGAAATAAGGACAGAAAGTTATGTTGGTAAATAGAGGTAGAGCGAGATGGAGTGAGATCAGGGTAAAGGGTCATTGTTCTTGTCTCTGGCTGGAGAGAAATCAGAGAGTGATAGGAGAATAAAGATAGAACTATGGAATGAGGGCACAAATCTATGTTTTGCTGTCATTGGCTGTAGGAGTCATCAAAGTGAGTAATAAAGAGATACGAGATGGAGAGAGAAGGAAAGAGAGAGCGAGAGAGAGCTACAGGCATGCTCAACATGAACTCCTGATTTTTCCTTTTTAGAATGAGATAAACACTCTAATCTAAAAATAATTCAAGACAAGTAGTGATGAACAACAACTATATTAAATCACAATATAAAAAGTAATTTTGAGCATGAAATAAAGAAGTTTTGACTCTCACTAGCTAGCTACATAACAAAAACCTAGCCAGCAGGCTAACAAGCTAGCCAGAAAAATGTAGCTAGAACAAACCTAGCAGGTTAATACAACTACATCAAACAACCAAACTGAGTGAGTAAACCAACAAAGAGCACAGACTCTAACTTTAAACATATCTTCCATTTTTTTGTGTTAAGATTTTTCAAATTTTGCATTTATTTGAGCTAATTTAGAACTACCTAACAACAGCAGCAGACAAACAAAACTGGTTGCCATGGCAACGGTGCAGCAGAAGAGAGCAGCAGTAGTAGCAGAGCCTACAGGCACCATGTCCCCACTCCAGTCCTTTCTCTTACCCTCCAGAGGCCAAAAATGACACAACAAGGAAGGCTTTTAAACAAAAACTACTAAAGGGGAGGCCAGAAACCCCTTTTGCAGACCTCTACAAAAACAGTGATGTGAGTAATCTTATTTTTTTTCACTGACCAGCCAAATGCATGGTGCTCAGAAGTCTGCTCTCCCTACCCACCCATAAAGAAAGGGACAATCTGTAATGGCTGGAAGCTGAAAGTCAAAGACACAGACGACTCTGACAACACCATGATAACAATCAACCTCTACAAGGCTGGGACTGTCATCATGCAAGGTAACATTAGGCTGTTTGAAACCGACTTTCAGACCATTAACCTCTCTGGTACAAGTGCGTCGCTAGCGTCCCACCTCGACAACAGCCAGTGAAATTGCAGGGCGCCAAATTCAAAACAACAAAAATCCCATAATTAAAATTCCTCAAATATACAAGTATTATACACCATTTTAAAGGTAAACGTCTTGTAAATCCAACCACAGTTTCCGATTTCAAAAAGACCTTACGGCGAAAGCACACCAAACGATTATGTTAGGTCAGCGCCTAGTCACAGAAAACCATACAGCCATTTTCCAAACAAAGAGAGGTGTCACAAAAGTCAGAAATGGCGTTTTAAAGTGAATCACTTACCTTTGATGATCTTCATCAGATGGCACTCACAGGACTTCATGTTAGACAATAAATGTTTGTTTTGTTCAATAATGTCCCTCTTTATGTCCTAAAACCTCTGTTTTGTTGGTGCGTTTAGTTCAGAAATCCAAAGGCACAATGGGCACTCTCAACATTAAGACGAAGTCAAAAGTACAATAAAGTTAGTAGAAACATGTCAAACGATGTTTAAAATCAATCCTCAGGTTGTTTTAGTCATAAATAATCAATAATATTTCAACCGGACAAAAGCTTCGTCCAATAGAAAAGGAGAAACAAGAAAGGTGCATTCCCGATCATGCGCATGACTCGTGTCTGGAAATGTCCACTGTCCACACATTGAAAGTGCTGTATCTCCCTAATTTTCTCAGAATTTCAATCAGAGTAAAAGCCTGAAACAATGCCTAAAGACTGGCCACACGTCGAGGAAGCCATAGAGATCGTGAACTGGGTCATGTCTTTGATGGTGGATAGGCTTTCAATGGAAAACAGCCTTTCAAAATAGTACTTCCTGGTTAAATTTTCCTCAGGTTTTCACCTGCCATATCAGTTATGTTATACACAGACATTATGTTAACCGTTTTGGAAACTTTAGAGTGTTTTCTATCCAAATCTACTAATTATATGCATATCCTAGCTTCTGGGCCTGAGTAGTAGGCAGTTTAATTTGGGCATGCTTTTCATCCAAAATTCAGAATGCTGCCCCCTACCCTAGTAAAGTTTTAAGGAGAGAGCAGAGAGGGAGGAGGACCCCAACCAGTGGCATGCCCTCCCACAAGTCAAACTCCACCAGCACCACCCTTACACCCCTATCCCCAACCAAAAAGGCACATCCAGCACCTCTCTTCCCACCATAGTGGAGGCCCAGGAGGAGAGCGACCCACTCAGTGCAGAACAGACTCAGGCCCTCTTCCCACCATGGTTGTCATGAGGGAAGAGTTCACCAAACTGGAGGGGGAGGTGGTTCTGCTCAGGGAGAGTGTGAGCAAACAGCAACCAGACATCCACATCTTAGAGGAGCTCCTAACCAAGGTGCGGACAGATCAGGACAGCAGCCTTGCAACACAGCTGAAAGAGGTTCAGCAAGAGTGAGACGGACTCAATAGAGAGCTGGCTGATCTAACAAAGGAAGTGAGAAAGCTCCAAAAAGACAGGCAGAGCAGTAATAACGAGCTGACCACACTAAGAGAGGAGCTGCAGGTGAGAAAGTGAACAGAGGACAGGCTGCAAGAGCAGCTAGATCATCACTTTATAACCTGTCCTCACACAGCAGAGGAGCCCGCACAACCAGCCAGGCCTACCCAGCCCTGCCTACTGCACGCCTCCCCCAGCCCACGGAACAGCCTCCCACTGACAGCGGCACCGGCACAGACCAGCCACATCCCAGCTTCAACACCCACCAGCCCCCACTCTACCACCCTCCAGTCCAGAAGAAACACTGGCTGACATCGTCCTGTTGATGGACTCAAATGGGAAGTTTGTTCAGGAGAATAAACTTTTCCCTAGACACAAAATGAGAAAGGTGTGGTGCCCAACAACGCAGAGAGCCATGGAGCTTCATAAGGCCCAGCTCGGGTCTAGCAACATATTAACATAATCAAACAACATAATCATACACACCGGAAGCAACGGCCTGCGTGCTCAGTATGAGAGGGTGGCAATCTCACTCCGGGGAATGATTGAGAATGCCTCTGCAATAGTCCCCAACTCAAGGATCGTGGTGTCAACCCTTCTACGGAGGAAGGACTTCCACCCTGCCACAATCCAAAGAATAATGATGTTGATATTGTACTGCTACAGGAAACATGGTGTAGAGGTGATGTTTCCACTGGCTGTCCATTTAGGTTATAGGGAGATTATCCTGCTTTAAGGTATGACCCAGGTGCAGACAGTGTTGAAGAAACGGATGTTTATTCTTTAAACAGGGGCAGGCAAACGACAGGTCAAGGCAGGCAGGGGTCAATAATCCAGAGAGGGTGTAAGGCACTGGAACAGCAGGCGGGCTCAGGGTCAGGTCAGGCAGAGGTCAGTAATCCAGAGTAGTGGGGCAAAGGTACAGGACGACAGGCAGGC
The DNA here is from genome assembly GCF_021184085.1 of Oncorhynchus gorbuscha. Lineage (NCBI taxonomy): Eukaryota > Metazoa > Chordata > Actinopteri > Salmoniformes > Salmonidae > Oncorhynchus > Oncorhynchus gorbuscha. The sequence continues at coordinate 66,640,585 of NC_060183.1, read as the reverse complement.
TCAGGGCAGGCAGAACGGTCAGAATCGGGAAACTAGACAACAAGAGCAAGGAACAGGCGGGAGCAGGGAAAACAAAACGTTGGTAGGTTCTAGAAACAAAACGAACTGACAACAGACAAACAGAGAACACGGGTATAAATACACAGGGCACAATGGGGAAGATGGGCGACACTTGTAGGGGGGTGGAGACAAGCACAAAGACAGGTGGAACAGATCAGGGAGTGACAGGGATAATCGTACCATCAACCAAATTAAAAGGAATCACAAAGGGCAGGGACTCGGTGGGAATGCTAATATGGTATGAATCTGAACTAATTAATTCAATCAAATTGATCAAAACAGGATAATTCTTTATCTGGTTAAAAATTAACAAGGAGGCTATCTTTTCAGATAAAAACGTATTCCTCTGTGCCACATACATTCACCCTACTTCAATGAAGAGAGTTCTCTCCATTCTAGAGGGGGAGATAAGTCACTTTCAGGCCCTAGGCAACATACTGGTATGTGGAGAAGAACTAGACACTATTAACAGTCATAGGGACAAAGACCTACTGGGAAGCAACAGCCTTTCCCTCCCTACATACCCCCCAGAAACAACAATGACAAAGTGAAAAACAAAAATGGAGTACAGCTCCCGAGGCTCTGTTGTACACTGGGTCTAAACATAGTCAATTGTAGGCTAAGAGGGGATGCTTTTGGTTGGTACACCTACAGCTCATCCCTTGGCAGGAGTACTGTAGACTACTTCATCACCGACCTCAACCAAGAGTCTCTCAGAGCCTTCACAGTCAGCCCACTAACACCTCTCTCAGATCACAGTAAAAGCATAGTGTATCTGAGAAGAGCGGAACCCAACCATGAAGCATCAAGGCCCAACAAATTATATGGTACAAAACAGGCCTGTAGATGGAGTGCAAACAGTTTAGAAATCTACCAAAAAGCTACTAATTAGCCCAAAAATACAATCTCTCCTGGACAGCTTTTTAGCCTTAACATTCTCCTACAGCAATGAAGGTGTAAACTTGGCCGTTTGGAACATAAACTTTATATGACAAATTAGCCTCCTTGGCTAATCTAAAGAAACATAAGAGCAAAGCAAATACAATAGAAAATGAAAAATGGTTTGGGATAATGATTGCAAAAATCGAAAAAAGTAATTGAAAAATACAGTTGATGTCGGAGGTTTACATACACTTAGGTTGGAGTCATTAAAACTCATTTTTCAACCACTACATACATTTCTTGTTAACAAACTATAGTTTTGGCAAATCGGTTAGGACATCTACTTTGTGAATGACACAAGTAATTTTTCCAACAATTGTTTACAGACAGATTATTTCACTTAAAATTCACTGTATCACAATTCCAGTGGGTCAGATGTTTACATACACTAAGTTGACTGTGCCTTTACAGCTTGGGAAATCAGCCAAGACCTCTGAAAACAATTGTAGACCTCCACAAGTCTGGTTCATCCTTGGGAGCAATTTCCAAATGCCTGAAGGTACCACGTTCATCTGTACATACAAAAGTATGCAAGTATAAATAATAATAATAATAATAATATATGCCATTTAGCAGACGCTTTTATCCAAAGCGACTTACAGTCATGTGTGCATACATTCTACATGGGACCACTCAGCCGTCATACCGCTCAGGAAGGAGACGTATTCTGTCTCCTAGAGATGAATTTACTTTGGTGCGAAAAGTGCAAATCAATCCCAGAACAACAGCAAAGGATCTTGTGAAGATGCTGGAGGAAATGGATACAAAAGTATCTATATCCACAGTAAAATGGGTCTTATATTGACATAACTTGAAAGGCAGCTCAGCAAGGAAGAAGCCACTGCTCCAAAACCGCCATAAAAAAGCCAGACTACGGTTTGCATCTGCACATGGGGACAGAGATCATACTTTTTGGAGTAATGTTCTCTGGTCTGATGAAACAAAAGTTGAATTGTTTGGCCATAATGACCATTGTTGTGTTTGGAGGAAAAAGGGGGAGGCTTGCAAGCCGAAGAACACCATCCCAATAGTGAAGCATGGGGGTGGCAGTATCATGTCGTGGGGGTGGTTTGCTGCAGGAGGGTCTGCTGCACTTCACAAAATAGATAGCATAATGAGGAAGGAGAATTATGTGGATATATTGAAGCAACATCTCAAGACATCAGTCAGGAAATTAAAGCTTGGTCGCAAATGTGTCTTCCAAATGGACAATGACCCCACGCATACTTCCAAAGTTGTGGCAAAATGGCTTAAGGTCAACAACGTCAAGGTATTGGAGTGGCCATCACAAAGCCCTGACCTCAATCCTGTAGAAGATCTGTGGTCAGATCTGAAAAATATTGTGCGAGCAAGGAGGCCTACAAACCTGATTCAGTTACACCAGCTCTTTCAGGAGGAATGGGCCAAAATTAACCCAACTTATTGAGGGAAGCTTGTGGAAGGCTTCCCGATACATTTGACCCAAGTTGAACAATTTGAACGGCAATGCTACCAAATACTAATTGAGTGTATGTAAACTTCCGACCCACTGGGAATGTGACAATGTGACTAAACAAACCTCATCATGAGGAATTGGCTATCCAAAATGGGGATACAGTGGCAAGAAAAAGTATCTGACCCTTTTGGAATTTCCTGGATTTCTGCATAAATTTTACATTGTTTGATCTGATCTTCATCTAAGTCACAACAATAAACAAACATAGTGTGCTTAAACTGATAACACACAAATGATTGTATTTGTCTTGTCTATATTGAATACATCATTTAAACATTCACAGTGTAGGTTGGAAAAAGTATGAGAACCCCGAGAGCCTAGAACCTAGGCTAATGACTTCTCCAAAAGTTAATTGGAGTCAGGAGTCAACTAACCTGGAGTCGAATCAGAGAGACGAGTTTGGAGATTTTGGTTAGAGATGCCCTGCCCCATTAAAAACACTCAGAAAAAAGTTTACTATTCACAAGAAGCATTGCCTGATGTGAACCATGCCTTGAAAGAAAGAGATCTCAGAAGACCTAAGATTAAGAACGGTTGCTTTGCATAAAGCTGGAAAGGGTTACAGAACTATCTCTAAAAGTCAGTCCACGGTAAGACAAATTGTCTATAAATTGAGAAAGTTCAGCACTGTTGCTACTCTCCCTGGCCATCCTGCAAAGAAGACTGCAAGAGCACAGCACAGAATGCTCAATGAGGTTAATTAAGAAGAATCCTAGAGTGTCAGCTAAAGACTTAAAGAAATCTCTGGAAGATTGTAAAATCTCTGTTGACGAGTCTACAATACGTAAAAGACTAAACAAGAATGGTGTTCATGGGAGGACACCATGGAAGAAGACGTTTGTAAAAGACGTTTGTAAAAGAGCACCTGGATGTTCCACAGCGCTACTGGCATAATATTCAGTGGACAAATGAAACTAAAGTTATGTTGTTTGGAAGGAACACACAACACTATATGTGGAGAAGAAAAGGCACAGCACACCAACATCGAAACCTCATCCCAACTGTAAAGTATGGTGGAGGGAGCATCATGGTTTGGGGCTTCTTTGCTGCCTCAGAGCCTGGACAGCTTGCTATCATCGACGGAAAAATGTATTCCCAAGTTTATCAATATATTTTGCAGGAGAATGTAAGGCTATCTGTTCGCCAATTGAAGCTCAACAGAAGTTAGCTCAACAGGACAACATCCCAAAAGACAGAAGTAAATCAACAACAGAATGGCTTGAACAGAAGAAAATGCGCCTTCTGGAGTGGCCCAGTCAGTCCTGACCTTTGGAGTGGCCCAGTCAGTCCTGACCTTCTGGAGTGGCCCAGTCAGTCCTGACCTTCTGGAGTGGCCCAGTCAGAGTCCTGACCTTCTGGAGTGGCCCAGTCAGAGTCCTGACCTTCTGGAGTGGCCCAGTCAGAGTCCTGACCTTCTGGAGTGGCCCAGTCAGAGTCCTGACCTTCTGGAGTGGCCCAGTCAGAGTCCTGACCTTCTGGAGTGGCCCAGTCAGTCCTGACCTTCTGGAGTGGCCCAGTCAGAGTCCTGACCTTCTGGAGTGGCCCAGTCAGTCCTGACCCTGGAGTGGCCCAGTCAGTCCTGACCTTCTGGAGTGGCCCAGTCAGTCCTGACCTTCTGGAGTGGCCCAGTCAGTCCTGACCTTCTGGAGTGGCCCAGTCAGTCCTGACCTTCTGGAGTGGCCCAGTCAGTCCTGACCTTCTGGAGTGGCCCAGTCAGTCCTGACCTTCTGGAGTGGCCCAGTCAGTCCTGACCTTCTGGAGTGGCCCAGTCAGTCCTGACCTTCTGGAGTGGCCCAGTCAGTCCTGACCTTCTGGAGTGGTCCAGTCAGTCCTGACCTTCTGGAGTGGCCCAGTCAGTCCTGACCTTCTGGAGTGGTCCAGTCAGTCCTGACCTTCTGGAGTGGCCCAGTCAGTCCTCACCTCAACCCAATTGAGATGCTGTGGCATGACCTCGAGAGCAGTTCACATCAGACATCCCACGAATATTGTGGAACTGAAACAGTTTTGTCAAGAGGAGTGGTCCAAAATTGTGCATGTCTGATCCGCAACTACAGAAAACATTTGGTTTAGGTTATTGCTACCAAAGTAGGGTCAACCTGTCATTAAATTCATGGGTCCACATACCTTTTCCAACCTGCACTGTGAATATTTCCAGGGTGTGTTCAATAATGGCATGAACAATTAATTGTTTGTGTGTTATTAGTTTAAACAGACTGTGTTTGTCTATTGTTGTGACTTAGATGAAGATCAGATGACATTTTATGACCAATTTATGCAGAAATACAGGTAATTCTAAAGGGTTCACATACTGTTTCTTCCCACTGTATGTGGAGAAATCACTTTGCAAACTTCTAAAGCAATATAACAAAGAGCCCAGAACAAAATGATAAACAAGAAAAATTACACATCCTTGAATCAGCAGTCAAAGACTATCAGAATCCTGTGGATACCCCAGTTACAGAAAAATGATTATTGGAAAAACTATCCACTCTCCAACCAAAAAAGGCCTGTGGTGCTGATGGTATTTTAAATGAAATGATCAAAGATACAGACCACAAATTCAAATTTGCTATACTCAAACTCTTCAATATTATCCTCACTTCAGTTATTTTTCCTGATATTTGGAACCAAGATCTGATCACACCAGTCTATAAAAATGTTGACAAATTTGTCACAAATAATTACAGAGGAATTTGCGTTAACAGCAATTTAGGGAAAATTCTCTGCAGTATAATACATTACATAATTTCCTTGATTAACACAACGTCCTAAACGGAAGCCAGATTGGATTTTTTACATTTTATTATAATTATTTTTAAAATATATTATCATATAACAACCACATTTACACTCTGCACACTCTAAATAACAACAAGTAAACCAAAACAAAGGCAAAATCTACTTGTTTTGTAGACATCAAAAAAGCATTTGATTCAATTTGGCACAAAGGTATTATTTTATAAACTAATAGAAAGTGGTATTGGAGGGAAAACATATGATGTTATTAAATCAATGTACACTAAAAACAAATGCGCGGTTAAAATTGGCAACAACAAGCAAACAGACTTATTCTCTGAGTGACGTGTAGTGAAAGAGGTCTGCCCAATAAGTCCAACACTATTTAACATCTACTTTAAAACTTCTTATGGCTGGGGGGCAGTATTGAGTAGCTTGGATGAATAAGTTGCCCAAAGTAAATGGCCTGCTCCTCAGTCTCAGTTGCTAATATATGCACATTATTATTAGTATTGGATAGAAAACACTAAAGTTTCTAAAACGGTTTGATTGATGTCTGTGAATATAACAGAACTCATATGGCAGGCAAAATCCCGAGGAGAAATCAAAACAGGAAGTGAAAAATTTAAGCTTGGTATGTATTCACCACAGTTCCCAAATAAATCCCCTTGAGATTTTAATGATGTTGCACTTCCTAGGGGTTCCAATAGATGTGAACCATCTATAGTTGTGTGAGGGCTGTGCTTTGGCAAAGTGGGTGGGGTTATATGCTTCCTGTTTGGCCCTGTCCGGGGGTGTCCTCGGATGGGGCCACAGTGTCTCCTGACCCCTCCTGTCTCAGCCTCCAGTATTTATGCTGCAGTAGTTTATGTGTTGGGGGCTAGGGTCAGTTTGTTATATCTGGAGTACTTCTCCTGTCCTATTCGGTGTCCTGTGTGAATTTAAGTGTGCTCTCTCTAATTCTCTCTTTCTTTCTCTCGTTCGGAGGACCTGAGCCCTAGGACCATGCCGCAGGACTACCTGACATGATGACTCCTTGCTGTCCCCAGTCCACCTGGCCATGCTGCTGCTCCAGTTTCAACTGTTCTGTCTTATTATTATTCGACCATTTATGAACATTTGAACATCTTGGCCATCTTGGCCAATATGAACTTTATCAAACAAAACATACATGTATTGTGTAACTTGAAATCCTATGAGTGCCATCTGATGAAGATCATCAAAGGATAGTGATTAATTTGATCTGTATTTGTGCTTTTTGAAACTCCTCACTTTGGCTGGGGATAAAAATGTCTGTGTTTTTCTGTGGCTTGATGGTGACCTAACATAATCGTTTGTGGTGCCCTCGCTGTAAAGCCTATTTGAAATTGGACACTGTGGTGGGTTAACAACAAGATTACCATTAAAACGGTATAAAATATATGTATGTTTCAGGAGTTTTAATTATGAGATTTCTGTTGTTTTGAATTTGGCACCCTGCACTTACTGGCTGTTGTCATATCATCCCGTTAACGGGATTCCAGCCATAAGAAGTTTTTAATCAATCTGAAAAAACATTAGAAGAATCGGCAGCACCTCTTCTCTAATAATGAATTTACCAAATGTGACAAACATCCAATCGAAATACTGCATGCAGAGTTTTGCAAGACTGTGTTGCAAGTGCAAAGAAACCCGCCAAATAACGCATGTAGAGCAGAATTGGGCCAATACCCTTTCCTTATTCAAATAGAAAAAAAAGAGCCATCAAATTTTACAACCATCTAAAAACAAGTGATCACAAAATAAAATAAGAAAAGGGCCCACCTATTGGGGCAGCAGGGTAGCCTAGTGGTTAGAGCGTTGGACTAGTAACCGAAAGGTTGCAAGTTCATATCCCCAAGCTGACAAGGTTCAAATCTGTCGTTCTGCCCCTGAACAGGCAGTTAACCCACTCTTCCTAGGCCGTCATTGAAAATAAGAATTTGTTTTTAACTGACTTGCCTAGTTAAATAAAGGTAAAATAAAAAATATGAGCTGTTTCCAAAGCTCAGGACAGCTCTGAAAATCTGGTCCAATCAACTCTTCACAAATAAAAAATAAAAAGATATCATCTATTGGAAAGACATCACACAAAATCTAAGTAAACTTCAATGCTATTTGGCTCTAAACAGACAGGTCATGGTGGCAGACTATCGACCCTGTTGACTGTTGAAAACTGAGGAAAACACTGACTAGGTACAGACACAGTGAGAACAGTCTGGCCATAGAGATCTGTCGTCACAGGCAAACCTGGCTGCCCAGAGAGGACAGGTTGTGCTCACTCTGCTCCAGAGGAGAGATAGAGACAAAGATCTAATATTTAATGGGTGAAAAGACAAAATGTGTTCTTCTGCTACAACCTGAGGGACAGCTATGTAATGTCAATAATATTTCCCATTTAGTTTTGTTTTGGCTTTCATACCATGCCATGTAGCTTCTCAGTCATGTTGAGACTGGTCTACTACTATTGCTTCAATGTATTATTATTATTCTCATTAATATTGTTGTAGTTGATGTTAATGGTAATCCCATTTCCACTACTATTATTCCTATTGCTGTTGGTCCCACCATTTTTGTTATATGTATACTTTGACATGGTAAGTAATTTAACTTGCCATGTCAATAAAGTCTATTGAAATGCATTGAATTGAGAGAGAGGGAAAGTCGAGTAGAAAAGAGACGAGAAGAGGTGAGAAGGAAAAAGAAGAGGTTAATTAAAACTTCTTATGGCTGCAGGGGCAGTATTAAGTAGCTTGGATGAAAAGTTCCCAGAGGTGCCCAGAGTAAGCGGCCTGCTCTTCAGTCACAGTTGCTAATATATGCATAGTATTATTATTATTGGATAGAATGCACTCTGAAGTTTCTAAAACTGTTTGAATGATGTCTGTGAGTATAACAGAACTCATATGGCAGGCAAAAACCTGAGAAGAAATCCAAACAAGATGTGAGAAATCTGAGGTTGGTCGATTTTCAACCCAGGCCCTATTGAATTCTCAGTGGGATATGGATGAAGATGCACTTCCTTGGGCTTCCACTAGATGTCAGCCGTCTTTAGAAACTTGAATGAGGCTTCTACTGTGTTGTGGGGATGAATAAGAGCTGAATGAGTCAGGTTACTGTCAGAGAGCCATTTCCTGGTCATGCGCATTTCACATGATATCGACCTGCATTCCATGGCTTCTCCAGACACAAAGGAATTCTCCGGTTGGAATGGTATGGAAGATTTATGATAACAACAGCCTAAAGATTGATTCTATACTTAGTTTTACAAGTTTCTTCGACCTGTATTATAACTTTTTAATTTTTTTGTCCGAAATTATGCTGGACCTGCACGATCGTTTGGATATGTGTACCTAACGCCCTAACAAAAGTAGCTACTTGGACATAAATAATGGACATTATCGAACAAATCAAGCATTTATTGTGGAACTAAGATTCCTGGGAGTTATTATTTTTCTGAGCGCCGTCTCAGATTATTGTATGGTTTGCTTTTTCTGTAAAGTTTAAAACAAATCTGACACAGCGGTTTCATTAAGAAGAGGTATATCTATAATTCCATGTGTATAACTTGTATTATCATCTACATTTATGATGAGTTTCTGTTTAATCAATGTGGCTATGCAAAACCACTGAATGTTTTTGGAACTAGTAAATGTAACGCGCCAATGTAAACTCAGATGTTTTGATATAAATATGAACTTTATCAAACAAAACATACATGTATTGTGTAACATGAAGACCTAAGAGTGTCATCTGATGAAGATCATCAAAGGTTAGTGATTCATTTTATCTCTATTTGTTATTTGTTTTCCTATCTTTGGCTGGAAAAATGGCTGTGTTTATTCTGTGGCTTAGTGGTGACCTAACATAATCATTGTGGTGCTTTCGCTGTGAAGTATATTTGAAATCGGACACTGTGGAGGGATTAACAACAAGATTACCTTTAAAACGGTATAAAATACATGTATGTTTGAGGAATTTTAATTATGAGATTTCTGTTGTTTTGAATTTGGCGCCCTGCACTTTCACTGGCTGTTGTCCTATCGATTCCGTTAATGGGATTGCAGCCATAAGAAGTTTTTAAGAGAAGAGAAAAATAGAGGTATAGAGAGGGAATGAGAGAACAAGAAAGAAAGAAAGAAAAACACGAGAGACTACCTGTCATGTTTTGTCTTATATCATCTTGTCATTTTGCTTTTCCTTCTGTTCGTTTCCCCCTGCTGGTCTTATTAGGTTCGTTCCCTTTTTCTATCCCTCTCTCTCCCCCTCCCTCTCTCTCCTCTCTCTATCGTTCCGTTCCTGCTCCCAGCTGTTCCTATTCCCCTAATCATCATTTAGTCTTCCCACACCTGTTCCCGATCCTTTCCCCTGATTAGAGTCCCTATTTATTCCTTTGTGTTCCGTTCCTGTCCCGTCGGTTCCTTGTTTTGTATTCACCATGCTGTGATTGTGTTTCGCCCTGTCCTGTCGTGTTTTTGCCTTCATCAGATGCTGCGTGTGAGCAGGTGTCTCTGTCTACTACGGCCTGCGCCTACCCGAAGCGACCTGCAGTCTGTGGCCGCTTCTCTTGTTATTCCCTCTACAGACTAGAGGATTTCTGTTACTCCCTGTTTGGATTTGAATAAACTCTGTTTCTGTTAAGTCGCTTTTGGGTCCTCTATCACCTGCATGACAGAAGGAACCGACCAAGTAATGGACCCAGCGACTTCAGACGCTCGTTACACTGCCGTCGAGGTCCAAGGAGCCATGCTCGGCAGACACGAGCAGGAATTGTCTGCTGCTCGCCATGCCGTGGAGAACCTGGCCGCTCAGGTTTCCGACCTCTCTGGACAGTTCCAGAGTCTACGTCTCGTGCCACCTGTTACTTCCTGGCCTGCCGAGCCTCCAGAACCTAGGGTTAATAACCCACCTTGCTACTCCGGGCAGCCCACTGAGTGCCGCTCCTTTCTCACGCAGTGTGAGATTGTGTTCTCTCTCCAACCCAACACATACTCTAGAGAGAGAGCTCGGGTTGCTTACGTCATTTCACTCCTTACTGGCCGGGCTCGAGAATGGGGCACAGCTATCTGGGAGGCAAGGGCTGATTGCTCTAACAAGTTCCAGAACTTTAAAGAGGAGATGATTCGGGTTTTTGACCGTTCAGTTTTTGGTAGGGAGGCTTCTAGGGCCCTGGCTTCCTTATGCCAAGGTGAACGGTCCATAACGGATTATTCCATTGAGTTTCGCACTCTTGCTGCCTCTAGTGAGTGGAACGAGCCGGCGCTGCTCGCTCGTTTTCTGGAGGGACTCCACGCAGTGGTTAAGGATGAGATTCTCTCCCGGGAGGTTCCTTCAGATGTGGACTCTTTGATTGCTCTCGCCATCCGCATAGAACGACGGGTAGATCTTCGTCACCGGGCTCGTGGAAGAGAGCTCGCATCAACGGTGTTTCCCTGCTCCGCATCGCAACCATCTCCCTCCTCTGGCTTTGAGACTGAGCCCATGCAGCTGGGAGGGATTCGCATCTCGACTAAGGAGAGGGAACGGAGGATCACCAACCGCCTGTGCCTCTATTGCGGAGTTGCTGGACATTTTGTTAATTCATGTCCAGTAAGAGGCCAGAGCCCATCAGTAAGCGGAGGGCTACTGGTGAGCGCTACTACTCAGGTCTCTTCATCTAGATCTTGTACTACTATGTCGGTCCATCTACGCTGGACCGGTTCGGGTGCTACATGCAGTGCCTTGATTGACTCTGGGGCTGAGGGTTGTTTCATGGACGAAGCATGGGTTCGGAAACATAACATTCCTTTCAGACCGTTAGACAAGCCTACGCCCATGTTTGCCTTAGATGGTAGTCATCTTCCCAGTATCAGATTTGAGACACTACCTTTAACCCTCACAGTATCTGGTAACCACAGTGAGACTATTTCTTTTTTGATTTTCCGTTCACCGTTTACACCTGTTGTTTTGGGTCATCCCTGGCTAGTATGTCATAATCCTTCTATTAATTGGTCTAGTAATTCTATCCTATCCTGGAACGTTTCTTGTCATGTGAAGTGTTTAATGTCTGCCATCCCTCCCGTTTCTTCTGTCCCTACTTCCCAGGAGGAACCTGGCGATTTGACAGGAGTGCCGGAGGAATATCATGATCTGCGCACGGTCTTCAGTCGGTCCCGAGCCAACTCCCTTCCTCCTCACCGGTCGTATGATTGTAGTATTGATCTCCTTCCGGGGACCACTCCTCCTCGAGGTAGACTATACTCTCTGTCGGCTCCCGAACGTAAGGCTCTCGAGGATTATTTGTCTGTGTCTCTTGACGCCGGTACCATAGTGCCTTCTTCTTCTCCGGCCGGGCGGGGTTCTTTTTGTTAAGAAGAAGGACGTGTACTCTGCGCCCCTGCGTGATTATCGAGGGCTGAATGACATAACGGTTAAGAATCGTTATCCGCTTCCCCTTATGTCATCAGCCTTCGAGATTCTGCAGGGAGCCAGGTGCTTTACTAAGTTGGACCATCGTAACGCTTACCATCTGCATCAGAGACAGTGGAAAACGGCGTTTAACACTCCGTTAGGGCATTTTGAGTACCGGGTTCTGCCGTTCGGTCTCGCCAATGCGCCAGCTGTTTTTCAGGCATTAGTTAATGATGTTCTGAGAGACATGCTGAACATTTTTGTTTTTGTCTATCTTGACGATATCCTGATTTTTTCTCCGTCACTCGAGATTCATGTTCAGCACGTTCGACGTGTTCTACAGCGCCTTTTAGAGAATTGTCTCTACGTAAAGGCTGAGAAGTGCTCTTTTCATGTCTCCTCCGTTACTTTTCTCGGTTCCGTTATTTCCGCTGAAGGCATTCAGATGGAAAAGTGATTGGCCCGTTCCAAGGTCACGTGTCGAGTTGCAGCGCTTTTTAGGTTTCGCTAATTTCTATCGGCGTTTCATTCGTAATTTCGGTCAAGTTGCTGCCCCTCTCACAGCTCTTACTTCTGTCAAGACGTGTTTTAAGTGGTCCGGTTCCGCCCAGGGAGCTTTTGATCTTCTAAAAGAACGTTTTACGTCCGCTCCTATCCTCGTTACTCCTGACGTCACTAGACAATTCATTGTCGAGGTTGACGCTTCAGAGGTAGGCGTGGGAGCCATTCTATCCCAGCGCTTCCAGTCTGACGATAAGGTTCATCCTTGCGCTTATTTTTCTCATCGCCTGTCGCCATCTGAGCGCAACTATGATGTGGGTAACCGTGAACTGCTCGCCATCCGCTTAGCCCTAGGCGAATGGCGACAGTGGTTGGAGGGGGCGACCGTTCCTTTTGTCGTTTGGACAGACCATAAGAACCTTGAGTACATCCGTTCTGCCAAACGACTTAATGCCCGTCAAGCTCGTTGGGCGTTGTTTTTCGCTCGTTTCGAGTTTGTGATTTCTTACCGTCCGGGTAGCAAGAACACCAAGCCTGATGCCTTATCCCGTCTGTTTAGTTCTTCTGTGGCTTCTACTGATCTCGAGGGGATTCTTCCTTATGGGCGTGTTGTCGGGTTGACAGTCTGGGGAATTGAAAGACAGGTTAAGCAAGCACTCACGCACACTGGCGCGCGCTTGTCCTAGTAACCTCCTTTTCGTTCCTGTTTCCACTCGTCTGGCTGTTCTTCAGTGGGCTCACTCTGCCAAGTTAGCTGGTCATCCCGGTGTTCGAGGCACTCTTGCGTCTATTCGCCAGCGCTTTTGGTGGCCGACTCAGGAGCGTGACACGCGCCGTTTCGTGGCTGCGTGTTCAGACTGCGCGCAGAAGAAGTCTGGTAATTTTTTTTCTGCTTCTGCTCCTGGTCTTGCTGGGTCTCAGTCTGTTCCCTGCCATCGCATCTCTCCTGTTCTTGTTCCTGCCCTTGCTGTGTCTCAGTCTGTCCCTAGTTCTCATTTTTTTTAGAGTAGTACCCTAGTTTCCCTTTTTATCGTTTTGTTACGGTCCTGAGGAGAGGAGTTGGGTTCTTTCTCGGGACGTGCTGGACCGTTTGATCTATGATTTCCTCCGTTGCCGCCAGTGTTCCTCCTCGAGAGCGCCAGGAGGCGCCGGTGAGTGGGGGGTACTGTCATGTTTTGTCTTATATCATCTTGTCATTTTGCTTTTCCTTCTGTTCGTTTCCCCCTGCTGGTCTTATTAGGTTCGTTCCCTTTTTCTATCCCTCTCTCTCCCCCTCCCTCTCTCTCCTCTCTCTATCGTTCCGTTCCTGCTCCCAGCTGTTCCTATTCCCCTAATCATCATTTAGTCTTCCCACACCTGTTCCCGATCCTTTCCCCTGATTAGAGTCCCTATTTATTCCTTTGTGTTCCGTTCCTGTCCCGTCGGTTCCTTGTTTTGTATTCACCATGCTGTGATTGTGTTTCGCCCTGTCCTGTCGTGTTTTTGCCTTCATCAGATGCTGCGTGTGAGCAGGTGTCTCTGTCTACTACGGCCTGAGACCTGCAGTCTGTGGCCGCTTCTCTTGTTATTCCCCTCTACAGACTAGAGGATTTCTGTTACTCCCTGTTTGGATTTGAATAAACTCTGTTTCTGTTAAGTCGCTTTTGGGTCCTCTATCACCTGCATGACACTACCTGTCTCAGGGTGGCATGGTCCATGCTGGTGGCAGGTACAAGGCACACAGGGAGACAGGGATCCTCCGTTAGGGACCTCTCTGCTGAATCCTGGGGCACAGAGCTCACAGAACTGACCCCCAAATCCAGGAGGGCATGTACACACCTCTACCCAGAGTGCAGGAGGGGTAGAGGGGATAACAGGACTGGAGAAGGGGGCAGCGGAAGCCAGGGTTACCACTGTGAGTTGGGACGTGTCTGTGGAGAGAGGATGGAGATCCTTAATACTTTATCTCCAAATCTGGAGAGGTCATGAAGGCTACTCTCACATCCAGAAGACAATGGTCCACTAATGCTGAGTTTTATCATCAGAAACAAGATTAATCTAAGAATTTAATCAAGTTGTGTGTGTGTGTGTGTGTGTGTGTGTGTGTGTGTGTGTGTGTGTGTGTGTGTGTGTGTGTGTGTGTGTGTGTGTGTGTGTGTGTGTGTGTGTGTGTGTGTGTGTGTGTGTGTGTGTGTGTGTGTGTGTGTGTGTGTGTGTGTGTGTGTGTGTGTGTGTGTGTGCATACCTGCACTCTTGTGACGCAAATGTGGGCACACACCTATCTACCTCACTCTGAGAATCTCTGATAAAACAAATGAATAAATCAGAGCAGTGGAGCGAGGGAGGAGAGCAGGAGGAAAGGAGGAGAGGAAGAGAAGAAAAAGTGGAGGTATTGGGGGAGCATGCACCCACTGGGATTACTGATTCCTCTTTCCTCTCTTCCTCCATGAATAGTGATGGGGATAGTCCAGGTTGAATCCTCCTCAGCCATTGTACAGAATACTACCACCACCACTCAAGGTCCAGTGCCCAGGCTTTCAACATAGGCTCTTTACCGGTGCCAGTGAGGATGTGTGTGCATGTATCACGGTGAGTAAGGGATGTGTGTGAGATCAAAAATACAGAATGTGTGAATTAATGAATTAATGTCTAATGAGAGAAAGGGAGAGAGGGAAAGAGCCATTTAAAAAAGACAGAATAAGCATGAGGAAGAGAGAGACCATGGGCTCTAACAAGTCGTGATCACCCTGATCCTTAAGCAACGATACAACACAGTTAATTTACCATCTGCAACTCAGCCCCCAACCAACTCATCCCCTCCAACTACCATACTCCTGGCCACCAGTTAAACCATCTCCCTCTCCTTCTCCCTCCCCCTGTCTCTCGGCAGCCACCCGAACCTCTCTGATTCAGAGGTGTTGGGTTAAATGCGTAAGACACATTTCAGTTGAATGCATTCAGATGTACAACTGACTAGGTATCCCCCTTACTCTCTCTCTCTCTCTCTCTCTCTCTCTCTCTCTCTCTCTCTCTCTCTCTCTCTCTCTCTCGGTGCATGCTGGGTGTTTTTGGAGTTTGAGTGTTTGGTGTGGAAAGCTCTATCCTAACTAACTTTCTTGATTCTATTATTTTCTTTACATGTTATTTTCTATGGTGGAGGGTTAATGCAATATTTGTTTTTAGCGGTATCCAAAGTTTTTTTTTCCAAGTTAGGTGTGTTCCTGAGAACGGAGTTAAGGTGGAGGAGGTTCTGCTCGCAGTCGGTGAACAGGTAGGAGCTGAGTTTATACATTCTGCTTCTAGAATGAACAAAGCTGTGGTTGTGTTCATGAAAAGGGCTAATTTGGTCGGTAGGCTAATTGCTAGCGGAATATTTGTAAGGGATGTGTTGGTGTCAATTTCACCTCTCTCTACCCCTTCAACAAGAGTTGTAGTGGCAAATTTGCCTCCGTTTATTACGGATGATCAAATTAGGAAAGAGCTGAGTCGTTTTGGTAAGTTTGCTAGCGGTTTCCGTGTACTGTCAGCAGGTTTTCAGGCAGATGCCGTTAAGCACGTTGTTTCGTTCAGGAGGCAAGTGTTTATGTTTCTGAACAATAATGAGCAACAGCTAAATGTGCATTTTAAAGTGAGGCATGGGGAGGGGCTCTATGCAGGTTTTGCCAGCACAGATAGTCTACGGTGTTTTGAATGTGGGGATTTGGGGCACAAGAGCTTTGCGTGCCCACATAAAGGCCATAGACAAGGGGAGGGTACGAGCGCAAGGGGGGGAAATCGAGGTCAAAATGCAGGGGGTAAGGAGATGCAGACAGCAGAGGCTGGGCCTAGTCAGTCTAGAGATGGTGGTGTAGATGAGGCTGGGTCTAGTCAGTCTAGAGATGGTGGTGTAGATGAGGCTGGGTCTAGTCAGGCTAGAGATGGTGGAGAAGCAGAGGCTGGGTCTAGTCAGGCTAGAGATGGTAGGGTAGTAGAGGCTGGGTCTAGTCAGGCTAGAGATGGTGGAGAAGCAGAGGCTGGGTCTAGTCAGGCTAGAGATGGTGGGGTAGCTAGGCTGGGCCTAGACATGCTATGGAGGGTGGTATAGCTGAGGCTGGCCCTAGTCATGCTATGGAGGGTGGTGTAGCTGAGGCTGGCCCTAGTCATGCTATGGAGGGTGGTGCAGATGATACTGCGTCTAGTCAGGTTATTCTAGTGGATGAGGAGAGTATAGTGGGGAAGTGTAAGAGATTAGGGGGGGAGGAGAAGGGTGTCAAGAGGAAAAAGAAAAAGGGTGTGGACAAAGGCACCATGGAAATGTTGCCTGTTGCTGTGGGTGAGGCCCTAACCAGAAAGGGCAGGTGGTCAGGGTGGGAGATAGAGAAGAGGAGGAAAGTGAGTCTGAGGAAGAGGATGAGGAGTTATTTTTTTCAGACTCCTCTTCAATTGGCCCGGAGCTGACAGCCAGTCAACCAGAGGGGTCTAAGTACACGTTGAGAGAACTGACAAGGGAAAAAAGTTAATCTTGAGGCTTTTTTTCCTGATCCTAGAAAGTTTGTAAGATCAGTACAACATGCTATGAGAAATGAGGGGCATGGTGTCCTCTCACCCAGGAAACTGTTTAGGTTGAGGAAGTGGGTCACAACAGTGCGTAAAGGTTTACCTTCAGACACTGTTTAAATGTTTAATTTCTACTGACACTGGGGCTTTTTGAGCTTTGCTATTGGTCTATTTCTCTGCTGGCTTTTCTCCCACTCCTTATGGAGACTCTTCGGGTAGGCTCGCTCAATATAAATGGCACCAGAGATGCGGGAAAGAGGAGTGTGTTGAGTGAATATGTTAAACAAAAAAAAGTACAGGTGTTGTTTCTGCAGGATACGCATAGTGATGTGGTGAATGAAGTTGATTGGGGGCTCTGGTGGAAAGGGGCAAGTGTGTTGAGCCATGGGACAAATCTTAGTGCAGGGGTGGCAGTCCTTTTTGCACCGGGTCTGGTTGTAAAAATTTGCTCCTCAAAGGAGGTGTGTAGGGGTAGGTTGCTTGTTGTTAAAGCAGAAATTAACAACATGTGTTTTGTCTTTATAAATGTGTATGCGCCTAACACAGGGAGAGAAAGAGGGGTTCTATTTGGGAGTCTTAGACAGGAACTCTCACAAGTAGCGCCTGAGGAGATGCTGGTGATCGGAGGTGACTGGAACTGTACAATGGATTTTACAAAAGACAGAAATGGGGAAGAGCCTCATTCGGTGTCAGTGGGAGTGTTAAGGGACATCTTTAATCAGTTTGACCTAGTGGATGTTTGGAGAACTAAACATCCAAACACAAGACAGTATACGTGGGTGAAGGTTTTTGGGGCTAGGGTGAGTGCAGCTCGACTTGATCGTTTTTACATGTCCAGGAATCAGAGCAATAGGCTGCTGGGTGCTACCATTCTCCCAGTGGGGTTTTCGGATCACCACATAACCATGGCTCGGCTGTCTATTTCACCAGGGCCCCGGCAGGCATCTTATTGGAAGTTCAATGTAAAGCTCTTACAAGATGCCACTTTTTGCTCAGGTTTCCAGACTTTTTGGGAAAGATGGGGGCAGCGAAGAGAGGAGTATGAGTCTCTGAGTCAGTGGTGGGATGTGGGGAAAGTGCAAATTCGGCTTTTCTGTCAACAGTACACAGCTCTCTCATCCTCAGAGGCTAGGAGAGTATTGGGGGAACTAGAGCGGTGTATTAGTGAGATGGAGGTAGAGATGGTGGGGCAAGGCAATGTAGGCCTCTAGGCTAACTTAGCCGAATTACGTAGGGACCTGGGCAGTTTTTTCCAGGTTAAAGCAAAGGGAGCACTTGTAAGAGCTAGGTTCTCCATGCTCAAGGAGATGGATGCTCCCAGCTCCTTCTTCTTTGGTTTGGAAAGACAGAGCAGTGAAGCCAAGGGTATGCATTGTCTACGGCTGTCTGATGGGCGGGTGACCTCTGTGGTGGGGGAGATGCGGGAGCGGACTGTGGAGTTTTATACTGAATTGTATAGGGCAGAAATGTGTGATCC